>NC_086371.1:22179045-22479045 GCF_036324505.1 Eleginops maclovinus
ACATCTGAAACTCCGTGAGTTTCCTCTGCACGTTCCAGCGGCTGTTAGCCATCTCCTCTGCTTCCACCAGGCTGACACACACACTGTAGGAAGCCACCGTCTCTCCACCCTCTTCTGCTGCAGCCTGGAACACACAAACACACACTGTTTCAAACACAACTGTCTAAATGACTACTAGCTTGACAAAACAATTTAATCCCTGTACATCCTTCTATGGTTGCTCCGGTGGACTGGAGGCACACTACGCTTTTCTGTTAATGAGGAATATTAGTTATGGCTAGATTGTTACTCCAACAGTAGTGGAATAAGCCATGTTTTGTTTAAGAGGATGCTAGAAAACCACCATTTGTTTACCTCAGCAGTAGTGATGGTAGCCCTCCAGTGACCCAGGTTTTCACACCACCAGTCCGTCCGGGTGATGTGCTGCTGCAGCTCACCGTGTTCTTTTTCCATGGCTCCGATCTCTTCCTTTAGTTTGCTCATAATCTGCACACACACAACACAGATTTAACTAGCATGCTAATCATAGTTAAAGAAGGAAGAGAATAAAAGAAGAATTCACATTTAGCTTGGGTTTGTGATGTTTTAAACTTCATTAAAAGTGTCATGAGTGTTCTGAACATAAATGTTTATGGAAGTCCTGAGAGGCAGAAAGCAGAAAATAAAGAATAAATGTGTTTGTTTTAATACTCCTTTTGGCCAGAAGGGGGCAACATGACACCATGTAGTAAATACTGAAAGCAGTCACGTTCTCTTCCAGAATCATTTTTATTTACCAATGCACTATAAACAAAAAGGTACCAATATTTGAGTCTTTATTATTTGATTTATTTATTCTTCTATTTATTCATTCTCAAATGCAAAAACTGTCACGAAAACCAATTTTCCCCTGGGATTATTATTTATATTTTGATTGTGTTAAGAGTGTGAACGTTAAGCGATGCTGTTCAAAATAAAATGTTTTAATACTTTTAATTTTTGTTTTACCTTTAATTGGAAATTTGACTTTGTCTTTTACATGTTTATATAAATGTATTTATTATTTTTTGTTATGTACACACATGTTCTTTTTTTTAAATACATTTTAAAATTAAATTCTCATTTTTTTATCTATAAATGTTTTTATTCCTAAATGAAGCAACCGTCTGAATACCTGCTGTAGAGAAATGAAACCTGGAAAATTCCACATTTAAAAAGGTTTAGTAGAAGACCGTTTCAGCTCAACATCTTGATACAAGATGCTCAAGAGGTCTGGATGTGCACAACTTTAATTGTGTGAAGTGTGTTTTAAGCAACCCTGCTGAGATGAATTATGAGGCTTTTTTTTTTTTTGTCACATCTGCTGTGTCACCTTTTTGTCTGGTTTGGGTGCATTCTGGATGGAGCCCAGGGCCTGGCGCTTGTACTCCAGTTTGTCGTAGAGTTGTCGGAGCTTGGTAGCAGCATAGCTGGCCTGCTCGTTGATTCTTTTACTGCCTTCATCCCCCACCTCCTCTCCTGACTCCAGACCCTGGCACTGCAGAAAAGAAGAAATAGATTTATTACAACATTTACACAAACACAAACGGTAGATCAGGGTTTATTAAAAGATGATAAGTTCTGAAGAGACAAAGTGTGTCTGACCTCTTCCTCCTTCTCCTCAATGCTGCACTGTGAGTGGCTGCTATGCTCGTCTCGTCTGATCAGCTTATCGTAGTGGTCAGAAACCAGGAAGGAGGGGTAGTACCGCTCTCTCATCGTCTCTGCCACCTACAGGAGGTATCAGAGCAACAGAAAGGCTTGATCTTCAATGTTTAACAATTGTTGCTATGTCTCAGTTTGGATACTCTACTTCTAGATGCATGTCGTGCACTGTGAACACTTTTTTGGTCCGTTAATTTGATCGTATCTCAAATCACACATGGCCGCTGTGTCCTCACCACAATTGATGAACGACGCTGACCCATCGACTAACTAGCTAGCTAAGGCTAACAATTAACGAGCTCACAACTAGCTCGCAAACGTTAACAAAGCTATCGTTTGAAGTATGAGGGCGGCCCAATTTGGAAGGAATTACCACCTGGATTTTTGACTGAATGCAATAACGAAAAATGATCTGTTTTTGAGGTCTGTACCAAACCTGGACATTTTTTAATGACTTTAAAATACAATTTGTAGGCCAGGACTGACAATACTCCATTCAGAAAGATATTTTCACATATTTTGCCTTCACCAAATTGTGTTGTTTACTGTGATTTGGATATAGTTCATATTGCAATTTCAATAACATTTGAATTAATTGTGCAGCCCTACGAGGTACCAACATTATAGACTGCTTATTTTATACAATAACATTAATAATGGCTTCCTTGACACCAAGTAATGAAAGGACATTCATGTGTAACTTCTATTTGCATAGTGTTGTGTTCACCGAAGCAACCAGAGGTGGGAAGTAGTGGAGTGCAAATACTGTTACTGTGCTTAAGTACTTTTTTCTGGTATCAGTACTTTACTCTACTACTTATTGTTCTGAAGACTTTTTACTTTTACTTCTTACATTTTTAACATAAATACTTCTACTTTCTACTTCTTACATTTTTTTCACGATCCGTGTATCCATAATTTCCTCGTCTTCTCTAAAGAAGAGGGACCAATGAGGAATTTGATTCTGCAATTTTAAATAAAGTTGAAGTTATAACTCACCTCAATTCTGTTTTGTTTTTTTAAAGCATTACCATAATAATTTTTGTGCTGTTCCAGGGAAAAGGTAGAGTCCCCCTAGAATCTACAAGGCAGCCTAGGCGTTTTTATCCCTGTTCCCACGCTGGTTCTCTTTGCTTGTGTTCTAACTGGTCGTTGTTCACCTTGGACTACCACTCTATACTTCTTTACTTTTACTTGAGTGAAGTTTAGTCAGTACTTCTGCCTGAGTATTTTTAAACACGACTATCTGTACTTTTACTTAAGTAAAGGATGTGTGTACTTTTCCATCCCTGGAAGCGACCAATATTGTCGCTAGTCCCCCTACTTTTATCACATAGGCAAGATGGCAATCATTAACGGTTAGCAGTGTCCAGACTTCCAAACACAACTTTTTGACCCTTGAGAGTGCCCCATCCAGCACTCACAGAGCATTTTGCAGTACATTGCAGTACACAAAAGAGCACATTTGAGTACAGAAGTATGCAAATTTGAGACACGGCTTTTCACATTATGAAGATTTCCATTGTTACTCTGACCTTTAATGAGGAAAGCTATTCGTCACCGTCAGTGAGCAGCAGAAGCAGCAGTTACCTGTTCCTGGAGTCGGACAAACACTTGTGTTCCTCGGTTTCCCACCAGACTCTGCTGGATCTCCTTTAGAAGGAACTTCTCCACCGGGATCTCTCTGCTCTCCACAAAGAACTTTTGATAGATTTCCCCGACGATTTGGGGCACTTCATTCTGTCACAAACGCACACAAAAAAGCAGTTATTCATGTAATTTTTTTACATTTAAAGATTCTATTGGGTCTTTGAACAACTGCTGTTGTCACATTTTATCATCAACCTCAAAAAATAAATCCTCAATTTGAACAAATGAAATCATCTCATTATATAGTTTAGTCTTCCCTCATTAAATCAACGTTCTTAATGGATATAACTCGGCAGCACAAGCCTCCCTTTGTGTGCTGTGGAGTGGGAGAGCCAACATCTTCTGACCACATGAACATTTGTGAAAGGCTCAACACAAACACAAACGGATCGAAGCTGAATACTCTGTTGTGAATCATGAAAATTATAACATCTATTTTTATGTAAATAGATGTTGACGTTTTGAAGCTTTTGACTAATTGTAAAAGTGTGGATGACCCCAGTTTGAAACCGTCCCGCTGGAATCTAATTCGACAGGCAGTATCAGAGCAATAACACTAGTCGAGGCTGATCTTAGTCCGGCAGTGGCAGAAACACGGGTTTTAGACACTACAAAATGACAAGCAAAAGAGAAGATGCTGCTTAAATTTGAGTGTTAGATTTAGAAATGTATGTTACGAATAAAGTTTGGAAAGACATTAATGTGCTTCATTTTACTAATGATGTCACACTAGAGACATTTTCACTTTGCATTTGACTTATAGGACTGCAAGTTCAAATGGCATACACAAAGACTCAATTCCAAAGCAATCCCTTCCAACTTCCACATTTCATATTTGCATTCTTTGCCTCTAATGGGACATGTCTCCATGCTTTAATGTGCCAAAAGCTCTTTATTTTTCTCATACTGTCTGTGCTGCAGCACCTCTTTTCACCCTCTGTCTGAAACCAGAGCCCAGTCTGCTCTGATTGGTTAGCAGGTGGGCTCTATTGTGATTAGTCAACCTCTTAGAGATGTCCTACACCTTAGCCTAAAAAAATCACATAACATTTTACATGCACAAAAACATTATATAGCTCGCTACAGGAAAGGGAAAACCGAAAAGGCATAATAGGGCCCCTTTAAAGAAGGAGCCTCATTCATCTGTGGGTTCGACGACAGATGGTGTTTACTCTGGGCGATGTAGGGGCTGGTTTGGAATTAGGCCAATGTGTGTTCTGATAGAGACGACAACAGCAGCAATGTTGTTTGAAAGCAACACCCAGGGCCCGGCACTGTTACAGCACACAGTAGAAAAGCATTGTCCCCCACCACTAATATCCTACTGACTTGAACTCTCAGCAGCTCTGAGCTAAAGCCTCCACAATCACCTTGTTGGCAGTTTTCAGAGTTTCCACCAGTTCCCAGAAGCTGATCAGAGCTCTCTTATCAACCCGCTCCATGTACAGTCTGAAATGCTCCCTGTAACCCGGGTTACACAGGATGTCGTCGAACTGGAGAATCTGGATGTGGGGAGAAGAAAAAAGGACAAAAAATCAGCCATGAAACTGGATTTATTTACAACGTCTGCTGTTATAAATTATACAATGTGCACATTTTTACCTAACTTCTTATGTTTAGATAATATTGTTAGTTTTAAATGAAATCCTTTGTTGTATATTTTAATTTTAACTTGTTTATATAACATCATATTTTAATTTTATTGCACATTTTTGTAAACTTCTTATGTTTATATTATTATTTTATTTTTTATCTTTTATTTGTTTGTACATTTTTTATAAAATTGTTGTGTTTATATAAATATTTAGGTCAATTTTATTTTTTCAACGTTTCACATCCGTTTGAACTTACATTTAGATTTTTAAATATAATGGTTTCTCCGGGATACATAAAGTATTGTGTTTCTGATGGACAGCATGCTTTAATCAAGAACACATCTTTTAAACATGGCAAAAATTCAATGAATTGAATACCTGACATCATTTTCTAAATCTTTTCTAAGACCACCTCCCACCTTTATGAGTCTTACCTTCTGACTCTGGGGATCGTCGCTGTCCTCGGCCCCTCCTTCTTCACTGTTCTCATAGTTTGGTCCACCGAGGAGGCGGATGCGTTTCTCACATTGTTTCTTAGCAACAGTTAGCTGATTGATGTATCGTTTCATATCTCTGGCCCGCAGCAGGTCTGCTTTCATGGCAGCTGTCTCTTTACCTTTACGATCTACGGGAAGAGGGAGAGCAGCGGGTGAAAAGACAAAGGTGTGAGGCAGTTTTGGACACTGATTCATCAAGAAAATAAATCTTGTTTTATAAATAGGCTATTTCAGGCAAACAGAGTGAAAGAAAAGTTGTTGATTTGTATATATATTTAATCATCATTTTAAGTAAATACCTAATTGAATGACTGTTTACACACTGCTTTTAATACTAACTTGGAAAAATAGGTTTTTATTATGTTTTTTTATTTTATTCTTCTCTAAATATTTGTTTCCTTGTTTATGTGTGTGTATAAACTGGCTAAAACTTTTAGTTTAGTTTTTATATAATGTGCAACCCGGTAACCAGTTTAATTGGATTTGAATCTTAATCAGTCTTCCTTTTGGCTATGCTGCCAAATTAATCTAGATCCAGAAAAAACAGAATATCATACA
The DNA here is from genome assembly GCF_036324505.1 of Eleginops maclovinus. NCBI lineage: Eukaryota > Metazoa > Chordata > Actinopteri > Perciformes > Eleginopidae > Eleginops > Eleginops maclovinus. The sequence continues at coordinate 22,185,029 of NC_086371.1, forward strand.
TTAAACAATAATAATGATACCCAGCTACCCGGCTTAACCTCACCCTGCATCGCCACTTTTTCCCACCTCCATTATGAAGGTGCACACACAGTAAGTTTTCATATATATATACACAGTATATAGAAAAATGTTCTATTAGAAGTGCCATAATAATGAGATCCCAGCTTTAAACACGGCAAGTAAAAAAAGTCATCACTATAATGAATACTACCCTTTTTGCTAAATGAAGTGTAGTGTTTCTGTACCTTTCTGCTTTTTGAGTTGAGGGAGGCTGCTGATGGTGGTGGCATGAATAATCTCTACCACTATCTGATACCTGCAAAGAAAGAAAGAGATGTACAATTTCAGCTTACTTGTTGGAATCAATAACTCAAATACAAACGGGCTGTCTAGGGACGGCTGTGTCTCAAGAGATAGATGGGTCTTCCTCCAATTGGAAGGTCGGTCACGAGATCCCCGGCCCCTACAGTCAACATGTTGATGTCCTTGGTTAAGATATCTAACCCAAACTTACTCCAGAGGGCACGGCTAACGGTATGTGAATGCGAGTCAATGTCAGTCCCCCTGAGCAGCTGGTTCTTGTATGCCTCTGTATGAATGTATATGAATGGGTGAATGCTGACTGGTATATGTAAAAGCATTTTAGTGAGTTGCAGAGAGTGGAAAAGCCCTACATATATGCAGTGAGTTTACCACAGTTTAAGATGAATAAATTACTGAAATAAACTAATAAACACTGTTTGCCATGTTTCAATGGTGAAACAAGCATTCACTGTCATTCTAAATCATAGACAACATTTAACAGAGTATGTAAACATGGTGGGAACCCAAAGTAAATGAGATAGATTCAGCAACAATTCAGTTTTGAGCTCTTACTTCTCAAACTAACAAAATGTGCAGCAACATCATGTCCTTCCCACATTTGGATCTAAAATTTTGCCACACGGTCTGTTGCCATAGTAACCCCACAGCGCTGTCTGGTTAACAAGTATATTTGTGTATGTATACAGTATGGTTCATTTAAGAAGCACAGGACAGTCTGTGTGTGTGTGTGTGTGTGTGTGTGTGTGTGTGTGTGTGTGTGTGTGTGTGTGTGTGTGTGTGTGTGTGTGTGTGTGTGTGTGTGTGTGTGTGTGTGTGTGTAATGCATGCCTGAGTTGTTTGAGGAAATTGACATCAGCAGACGTTGATATCAGCTTGATGAAGTCTTCGTAGGAGGCAGCGTAGGTGTATGCTTTCTTCTGCTGCTCCGCCTGCTGCTCCCTCTGCTCCAGCTGAGACAACAGCATCCTGTTGATGGAGTCCGGGTCGCTGAGCACCTCCACCAAAGGCTTCAACACTGAGGAACACACAGAAAGAAGGTTTATATATATATCCACAGTTAATTAAGTCTGAAATTCTGAAAGTGAAAAAACATACAGTCATATAATGAGCCCCTTTTATAATAACGTCTCTATGTTACACTACGTGCTTCTATTGGCTCACGCTCTAACACATTGTCCGTGATAGGCTAAGGGGCGGTACAGCTCTAAGCGGTTGACCAATCACAACAAAGCAGCCCAGCTGAACAATCTGAGCAGAATGGGCTGCATCATACAGGCAGTATGAGAAAATAAAGACCTTTTTAGGACGTTAAAGCATGGAAACATGTAGGGTTGCCCCCAATTAGTCGATTAATCGTTAGTCGGCGCAAAAAAATATTTTTCATTAGCCGATTAGTCGAGAGAGAAAAAGGTCCATCTGGGCGCTCATGTGCTATGACGCGTCAGCCGGAAACCTCCTCAGACTTCATTCAGAACTGTGCCTGGTCCTGAAGTTAATTTTGTCAGGCAGGATATCCAAGTGTGCGATCCTTCTGAACATGTAAGGATTGAACCCCAAAAGGTGACATGCAAAAAGGTGCCTCCGTATCCACGCCATCATAACAAAACACAGACTATATTATCCCCGACAACGTGTGTTCCTTCATCAGACTCAGAGGAAAACCGCAGCAGTGAGTCAGGCAGTAGCCTAGCTTTGTATCAACATATATAAACCTGTAATAGATAATCATTCTGAGCTCAGAAAACGATCAATTCAAGCTTTCATTTCAGGATCAGGGCGTAATGTGCGGAGGGATTTTTGCCGACGAGCATATTTGTCGCTGTATCCATGTCCTGTCTAGTATTTATTGGGTTGGTATATTCAGATATGAATTGTAAAATCTAGAACTAAATGCTCAGTGTGTGTGCTCCTTACCGGAGCTTCTGCTGTTTGTTTGTGACTCATGCGCTTTCTACACCTACAATTTAATTTATATTTCAACGGTTAATTATTACAGTTGTATTCTATATTTCATGTGAAGCACAACGTATCATCCTGTTATAATAAGGTTCTTTATTAGCCTTTGAAACTGAAACCATTTTGGGAGGAGAACATTTTTTTTTAATTATGATTTGCTTTTCATAAATCATAATATATCAGATACGTGAGACAATTAGTCGACTAATCGCCTGAATTGACGACTACTAGTCGACTAGAAAAATCTTTAGTCGAGGGGCAGCCCTAGAAACATGACACTAGAGACAGAAATACTAAAATGACTAAAATATTAAAATTGTCATATTTTCCCAACCTACACTGACACATAATTGAGTATAGTATGATTAATAATGGCAAAACCTCACATCCTTGTGGGTAACCAGTTGAATCACTAAGTTGGTCACACAGAATTTCATATAATCTTTAGTTTTGTGTCCTTTTGTGTCCAAAATCAAATATCAAGCCCATAGGATGAGAAGTCTAGAATGAGACCCATTTTCCTCCAATTGTTTTAAAAGTAAGTTAGGTAAAATAACACCCTCTACTACTCTGAGTGGCCTGTAAGCAAACCGCATGGGATCAAGTACATGCAGTTTTCTTCTAGTTTCTCCGTTGTTATTAAAAAAGTGCAAGCCGTACTTGCACACACACTCACAGTACCTTTAGTAGTGATGACTTCTGTGAGGCAGCAGCGTAGTGTGTGTGACTTGGCATCCTTCTGTGGCAGCAGACACAGCAGTAGGATTCTGGCTACACAGCGGAGGAAGGCCAGCTCAGAGTCCGGACCGACCAGGCAGGGGTGGAGAGGAAACGGCCGAGTGCACTCCTCCGGCCTGGATACACACACATGGGAGAGACACACACACAAATTGAGCTACGAGCAAAAGACAGAGCTGCATTCTGGCAGATAACACTGCTACTGTTTTTCATATTCAGTGGTGTCTTCATCTCACTGTGAGTGCTAATTAAACGAAACAGGACTCGCTTGTACTGTACTTCAGTAGAATTTTAAGGTACTTGAGTACTTCCGTTTCATGTCACCTCTTACTTCTACTCATCTGCACCTCTGATAGTTCTTTTTACTCTACTTCATGTATTTGACAGCTTTAGATAAAAGTCATTTTTAAGATTAAGATCATACACAATGCATAATATACATGCTTTTAAATGTGTCACATGGTTAAAGAAGAAAAAAACAGTCGATTCAAACCTTTTTTACTTCTCGAAAGAAACCTGATAAGATGGGATCACATGAGAAGATTGTTTCCTCTAAACGTTTCACATTATTATGTCAAAGTTGAGAAAATATCTCAACAAAAATCTAAATTTAAAGGAAAAAAGTCTGAAATCTTTAATCTAATGATGTTATAACAGTCAGAGGGACCTGACCAGTAGTTTTACTTTAATACTTAAACTTCAATCGTGGATATGCGAGTTCTCTTGGAAAAATTGTTATCGAACCTGTTAATCACACGTAAGACTCAGAGTGAATACCTGAATTTAAATGTTTCAAGCTGCAGAGAAAGTGGAGCCTTTGAGGCACACACATATTTTGGAAATTCCAAAATATTATAAAGTTTTGGACATTGATACACTGAGTTTTGCAAAGAATAGTAGGATATGATGTTCATATGAATTACAGCTACTCTAGGACTCTTTCTGGGTAATTTTACAGAAGAAAATACCCCGATTAGGAATAGATATCTTATCAAAATGTTGCTAATAGCTGGCAAATCTAACACTTAATTTGGAGCAATGGATATAGATTGTTGAGGAAATTCATATAATGGAAAAACTGACACGTCACAGTTTGAAAAAAAATGGGAGGAATGATTAATAATCAAGCGGGAAGAAATACCAATTACATCTGCATTAGGAGGAGAAGGAACTAACACCTTGTGAGAATATGTCTCCCAACTGCATATTGTTTTTTTCTGTTGGTATAATGAATGTACTTGTATGAATGGTTGTATTGTACAATGCTTGTTTGACATGGTAATAATAGAAAATAATAAAACTAAGGAGGGAAAATACTTTAACTACATTTTGCTCCTACAACTTCCAGTCGTTTACATAAGTAGGACTATTCATGCAAGATTTTTACCTCTAATGGGATATTTTTGACATTTGTGATATGGGTAACTTAACATAAGTAAAGGTTCTGAATAAATCTGCAACACTGAGCCAAAATGCTTAGTTAGCCTGGGTTTATTGATTTATTATCATTATTCTTTACACAGCTTGCATTCGTTTCACTTCCTGTAATCGTCACCTCAGTGTGGTTTACGGTATTTAGGGCACCTGTATGTCTGGGTTTGTGGGTTATTTTGCTCAGATGTTCTGCTGACTGTACTTTCCGCTTTACTTTATTGTTTTTTTTTTCTTCATTAAACATTGTAGAACTTCAACGTCAAAGTGATGAGCAAAACAGTGTCTGAGCGAATATATCCATTGGGAGTTTAATCGCTACACTGCTGCGACATTATTCGTTAAGTATTGAAGCCGAGAGAGGCCAGACATCTCTGGAGTGTGATCAAATCACAAGTCTCGCCTCTCTCGCCAGGATAATGAAAGCAGAGTGTGTGAATCATCACAGTCTGAGTGTACCTGGCAGCTGCTGTCTGGAGAACAAAGGGAGGCAAAGCGTTTCTATGTTATTTACACAGTGACAGTACAGAGCTGCCATCATTTACCCTCTCTGCACACATAAGATTGGTCTCTTTTATTATACCTCATCTATTTTACGATGTTTAGACCAATGAGATGAATGCTGCATAGATTTCTTTCTTTGTAATACATGTACGGTCTTCAATACCTGTTAGATAGATACAGTATATTTCAAATACTGTGTGTTTAGTGTTTAGGCCCCTATTCTCAAGCTTCACAGAGCTTCTTTTTAATCATTATTTACCACTCTATGTATTTTAATATACATGTTATAAATGTTAGCACAATGTGCACCTTTTACTTTGAGTTCTTTTGTTTTTATGTATTTTTGTTTTTTATGTTTTAATTTCACATTATATTCTTATGTTTGTATACATATACTTTTTTTTATTACGATAGAACTTGTATAGTGATGGTTGGTTGGTTGGTTGGTTGGTTGGTTGAATGATTGTGGTTTTCTTTACATTTAAATTTTAAAAAACAGCTGACATACAACAGAGAGTCAGCAGTGAGTCCAGGCAAGTGTAAAAGACTTAGTTTTACTTGATAAACACCTTGCAACACCAAAGCATTAACTCATGTTCCATTCCCTAACTCAGACCCCAACTCTGTAAAATTGTACGTATGTTTGTACCTTGCAGATGCAGCCTTGAGGTCAGTGAAGTGTGTGTGAAGGATTCGGATGGTGTCGTAACAGACCACGTTGACGACGTCAATGTCAGCCAGCCTGGTTCTCAACTGACCAATCATCTGCCACCAGTCCTCCGACAGCATGGAGTACAACTGGCCCTCATCGTGACTCAGAGGGATGTACCAGGACAGAATGTAGTCTCTGTAGGCGAAGTCAAACACTGCGGAGAGACAGAGAGGGCGAGAAATAGAATATAATATATTGTGTCAGTCGATGAATAAGGGCTTTACCGAAGGTTGTTTTTCCACCAAAGCCTCTTTTGAGGTTTTTGAATGAAGCTTTGCATTTCACTTTTTATGACATCACAGTAATAAAAAAGATAAACTCAATTTGATTAAAGCAATTACTTCGACTTAATGACTAAAGTAAATGTTATCCCATTATTTGCCATAATGGATAAGACTCTGCTCAGAAGAGTGGGTGAGCAGCAGTGAAAAAGTTGTTTATTTAAAAGATAAAATAATAAAGAGAGTCAAGCTGATTGTTTTGTTAGATAGAAACGTTTTTAATTTTGGAAACTATTTCTTTTATCTTTTTTCAATACATGTTGACTTACAGACTTCACAAAGCTATGGAGGAACCCTTAATGTTTACTTCACATTCGGAAACAATCCTACACGGCCACCACTGGCTTTTAATTCTACAAATAGATTATTAGTGCTAATATTAGTGTAGCCTGATGTTTATCTCTAACTATGGAGAAATTAAGGCTGTCCCCGAATAAAGTCTACCTCAACTAACAATCACACAATTATAAAGACCAATGTATTAGTTGATTCGATCGATAAATCTGTAAATACGAAGTGGTAGGCAAACAATCCCGCAAAAAAATAGCTTTGCTTTAAATTATGTTTTAGTCATGGCATTAAGCATAACAAAAAAAGCATAACATAAGACAAAAAAGTCAACTAACAACAAAATGCTTACACAGTCAACTAATGGGCCAGAAGGCTGCACAAATAAAAGAACAGTTCTACACAGGGCCCTTTACACTACAATTTAATAATATACTTATGACTGGCACCTACTTTATATGTTCACCTACTTTTATAACGTCGCTACTTATTCTTATTTATATTTTTTTTTACCATGGATGTGTACCATTTTTATTTTTTTACATGTGCTTGCCTCTTTATTCTACATGGTAATCTACCTTTCTGTTTTCCTTTTGTCTGCACTGTCCCTTTGCTGTAACATCAACTATTTCAGATTGTGACCATACATTGATGATATAACAACTTATATTCTACTGTGTCATTGCAGAAAAGTGTTGCTGATCAACGCTCGTCCTATATTAGCAATTATTCTATTTCAAGCTTTCAACAAGAGGAGTTCCATTTTATTGGGAATGCTCTAATCTCCCAGGGTCCCTGAACTGCCCACCGTGTGCATTGCAATCTGTTTCATTTCTCCAAAACCCCTCTGAACACTGGTGCAGCAATTTGTAAATATAGAGGAAGTTTCATCCATCCATCCATCTTTTTTAGTATACGCTGGCTGACACATGAGGACACACTGACAGATTACTTCTCACATCCACATTAAAGTTGACAAGGTTGTGTATAGTTCTGAAAAACAGCTTCAGTTTCTCTTGAGCAAAATCTCTGCATGTTGTGGTTTTCCACAGATTCATTTGGATGTTACTTATATTTCATAGTAGCTTAATCATGCACAAGAAGCAAAACCAATGCAACAGGAAATTGCAACTAGAGTATTAAAAGTGTTCTACACAGCACTAATGAGGAATTTCTAAGGTGCAGTCAGTAATTTGGTTTATCTTTGATGAAATAAACGTGGTATGTTTCTCACTTCGAATCATAACTGAAGTAGATCCCCATCAAATATGTGACTCAATTCAATCTTTCCTTTTTTGATCGGGTGAGTAAAGGAAATATCTTTTGTAACTGTATGCACTGTAAAGAGATCTAAACATCTTGATAGCAATCACCAAAGATTGGACATGGTGGATGTGGAATTGCATGTGACACTAAAGTTATAGCAAGTCTTTAATGATCTGATCATTAAGGCTGATCTGAGCTAAGATCCTCACCTGTTTACGGAGTTAGGCTGCCCTTCATGAAAGATTTTTCTACTCGACCAATATTCATCAATTCAGGCGATTAGTCGACTCGTTGCACAATTTTTTCTCCAAAAATGGTTTCAGTTTCAAGGGCTGAGAAACAGCAATATTATAATACGTTGTGCTTCATTAAAAAAACAAACTGTAATAATGAACCTTTGAAATACAAATGAAATGTTACACATAGAAAGGATGAGTCATATAAACAGCAGAAGCTCCGGTAAAGATTCTTAATGTGTGTCGGAACAAGCAGGGATCACACACACTTAATTAAATTAAAATGTTAGTGGATATAACAAACCAATAACTACGGCACAGCGAACTGAAACACTGACGTCGGCAAAAATCCCTCCGCACATTACGCCCTCAACATGAAATGAACGCTTTAATTTATGTTTGTCTGAGGTCAGAATGATTATATATTATAGATCTATATATGTTGATACATGGCTAGGCTGCTGCCTGACTCACTGGTGATGTGTTCCTCAGATTATGAGGAAGGAACCCAAGTTGTCTGTGATAATTAAGCTCTGTGTTTTGTTATGATGCCAACTTTCGGGACGATACGCTCCTATGGCGTGGAGAAGGATGCGACTTGTTGCCAGCGGAGTTTGCTTGTCTCCTTGTGGGGCTCGAACTTTACTGGCTCAGAAAGATTCCACACTTTGGATTTCTTGCCCTACAAAATGACCTTAATGACCAATCACAGCTCTGAATGAACATTACGGGGTTTTTCTGGTTGTTTTTCTTCGACTAATAGACTAATGAACCATTAGTTGATTAAACATTTTTCATCCGACTAATGTTTAGTCGACTATTAGGGGAAGCACTATGAAGGAGTGTCAACATGAACATTTTTGGTCTGAAATAAGGTCTGTGGTTAATACAAACTGATTTTCTGCAATATATCTATATAATAAAAGAATCCCTTTGCTTTTTGTCAACTGAGCCCCGGCAAAGCTAACTTCCGGGTCGGCCTACAAAAAAAAACAGCATCACTGCACCACTGTATTGTCTGTAGGTGAGACTGTATTCGTCAGTGTGTATGGGTTAGTCCTGTGATAGCCTGGTGATCTGTGTGCTGTGTAGCCTCCAGCCCCGGACACTGAAAAGGACCCACACACACTAAAATAGTGTAGACGTGCCTACGGGAGAAGTTGGGGTTAAGTATCTTGCCCAAGGACACTTAGACATGTTAACTGCAGGGGGTGGGAACCACTGACTCTCTAACTGTTAGACCTGCAAATCTACCCCTGCTATAAGTCTACTAATAGAGGAGTCTATCTGCAGAAAGAAAATAACACTATTTTTTAGAATTGATTAAGTACATTGTCATGCACAAGATCACAGCCTCACATTCATGGATCTGTCCGGCTTTTGTTTGTTTAATGTGATTAAAATAGCTTTCCAAAAAGTCCTATTTTTATTTTATTTCATTTTGCTACATCTTCTTCTTCCTGTGTCTTTGTATGCACCACATATACCAATGCAAATTCCTCATATGTGTAAACCTACTTGGTTTATTAAACTCAATATCTTTAAAAGGTGGGCATCTCTCACTATTTTCTGACTTTCTAATATCTGTAAACAATGAGATTACCATGTAATTGTTTACTAGAAAGCAATGTTCTTCAGAAATTCAGCTTCTTATTTGACCCCTTTTCCTCATTTTACATTCTATTTTTTTATATATTCCTTCTATCTTTTCAAATAGTCAATCCTGTTTGTTGATCTTTAAAGCATTTTGAGAAAAATGTGTTTTGTGCTATTTGTGAGATCTAAATAAAGTTTGTATTTGAATTTTGCTCAGATATAGATTTTTGAAGCGTACATGTTCCTGGTAAATCCACCTCATCTAAATATTGACCAAAACCATCATGGTTATTATTTTTGCCATGATGAAACAAGCCTAATGATAGGTCACTTGCTAAGCTAATTCCCTGAACCAGAGTGCTCGATTTAAATCGATGTATAGAACGCCGATCTAATCTGTTTATCACAATAATTGACACAGCAGGTGTTGACTGTGAACCTAATAATATCATGGCACCACAAAACAAACAAAGACCTTTATAAAACACACATGGGTGGAGCACATGTAAATACACACCCTTGGTGTAAATCCTGGAACCATCTGTCACTTGGTAGCCAGACATTGTGTGTGAGTGTGAGTCTGAGTGTGTGTGTGTGTGTGTGTGTGTGTGTGTGTGTGTGTGTGTGTGTGTGTGTGTGTGTGTGTGTGTGTGTGTGTGTGTGTGTGTGCACTATGAGAGGGATCACTGACACCAACAGAGCTTCATCCGTCAGCAGTTTCCCCAAAAAACAGAAGTTATGAGTCTCCAACAGTTTCACAAACTTTTCATGAAAGTCAGCTGGGACACTTTGAAAGCTGGTTTTTGAAGACAATGGAAAAGCAAAAAAAACTGCATTTATTTTTTATGATAATACCTTTATAAGAAAATTGAAAAAAAAATGGTCTTATCTTGTGTTTTTATTTGTATTCATCTTGTATTGTCTCAAATGTTTATTTATTCAAATTGGGCCTTTGTTTATGTATTCAAAGGCTGCACTCGGAGACCAATTAATGCATTTCACGTGGTTTTTATTCATTGACAGATTAATAGATTTATTTTGTATTGGTGTTTGTGTTTTCAGTTCAAGGTTACATTTTTTCAATAACAAAAGTTGTAATAAATTCCCTTTTGTTTATTTATTATTCGAAAAGCTTACTATTGTGTTCCAGATGTTTACTAAAGCAGCACAGGCTGTGTTTATTCAACCCTAGCAGTTTCCTGCAGCCCTTAACATTTTTATATTTCTTTAATGCTGTCAGAATTACAGAAAGAGACCAGGGTGTAATAGACATCATAGAAGAAATGGGTTTTGTAAGAGTTAAAGTTAAATATTAAACCTTGTACACTAGAGCATACATACGTGTGAGCAGTAAATGTGTGGTTTTTTTTCTAAAACAACCAGTTTGATTTCTCAACTGATCTCAAGCTGAACGATGCTGGACTCAGCAGGATGTCTGCAGGAGGGACTTAGAGTTGTTGTTTATATAATACATATAATGTCTCTGTTCTAGAGGTAAACACTGAGAAGTGTTTCAGAAATAATGCTTGATGTGGTTTGGAACATAATATGGGGTTTAATCAGGGCAGCGTTTCGCTGAGTATCTCTGTTAGAAACTTCTCTCTTCAGACAGAGAGATCATGATGCTCCAAAGGGGCGTGGCCAGCTTCAGCTCAGATTTAAAGCTACAGTCACAGAATCAGCACTTCAGGAACAGGGCTGAAATAGAGGGGGATGAGGCATGCTACAATGGGTGATCTGTTTGGTATTTTGAGCAAAACAATTCACAGACAAGTTTTGTATAGATATTGCCCTACAATATATTGTTCAAATCAGGCATAATAAGAGACCTTTAAAGGAGAATGTTGGAAGTTATTTACTGTTTTTTTTGTTGCATGTGTAAGTATATACTCAAAAGTAGGAAAGAATTGACAACATTAATATTGTCTTAATTATCGCTAGTAAAAGTGTTATTGTATTAAGTACATTTTCCTGATTCAGATACTCAAATGATAGAAAATAACTAGGGTATTAGACACAGATGAGAAGTGGATTCAGACAGACCTGAACTCAAACTTAAAACCATGTACACACTCGTACAAACGAAGCTGGACATGTGTCATTTCACGTTGTCATTTTTGTGTTATAGCGTGAACAGTAAACATGAAGCTTTTAATACATGTCCCGTTTGATTTCTCAGAAGATCTAACTATCAAATAATCCAATTTAAGATACGTGACCTGTTGGTGTACTGTATTCTTTGTACTTGCTCTGTAAAAAATAATAAAAAATAACAAAAGGACAATAAGAGAATTGTCATTAACAGGCCCAATAGAGAAGATGTGCTGTAGCTGTTTTTGTTCCCATGTTTTTTTAGTGTCCACAGAAGATTTTAAACAATGATTTAAAACTTGTAGCCCCGGCAAAAATCCCTTGACAAATACCTAACTGCATTTGCATTAACATGGCCATTAAATGGACATAAAACACATTACAAAATCTCTTTGAAAAGTGATTCATTACCTTCCTTCAGGGCTTTGTCGACATTGTGTGACACCACCACCCTCCTGCTCTGGCTGGCCTCCTGAACCGGCACTAAAAAACGGGCCTGAAAAACCACAAGATCACAAACATTGATGTCATATCACAGAAGTTGACTACAGCAACAAAAACAAATTAAATATTTGGCAAATGAGGAAGAGAAGATTGATGGCTGTGTGTCTAATACAGTGGTGCAGGAATGAGTCCTAAACCCGGAAAGAGTAAGCATTTTAGCACTTGCAATTCCCTTGTTTTTTGGAATGTGTTTTTGGTACTCGGTTAACACAATCCAAGAGATTTTCACGTTTTGTTCTACGACATAAAACACGTCAGTAAATACCCTCTTTGTGAATGTCCAAAGCTTCTATGTGTTGTAAAAACAGAAGTTGCTAACAAGTGGTAAAGTAAAGTGATAAACATTAGCTTAGCGGTGTTGAAATGAAGCCATGTGACAGTGATGTAGATCTTTTTTAGCCTAACGTTAGCATTTTACTTCTCGCAATTGCATTTATGCTTAAAAAATCACAAAGTGGATTAATATGTTGAGATTATCCTGCTGAACAAAATATGTAAGAATCAAAAATGTGTCTTTGAACCTATTTTCGGCAATATTCCCAAAATCCAAGGGAAAGGAAGTGCTTGCGATGCTAACCTTTATGGCTTGCAAAAATATCTCATCACTGCACAACTTTAAAAGCCTAGAAAGTCTAAACAAAGAGGGCAGGCAGCCAAAATGTATCAAAGCTTCTACAACATGTGGACCAGATGAATGCTTGTGACAATACTCCTCCGCTGTCAACATCAATAACTCATCGAAGCTGAAAGACAGCCGCTGGGTTGTGGCAGCCCATTAGGGCCAACCACCAACCAGCAGGCAGAAAGAACACAACAGCAAAATAAAAATCAGCCTACATCTGTGTGTGTGCATGTTTGTGTGTGCATTAAAGTGGGTCTAAATCCAGCAGCATGCATGACTCCATCTCATCTATTATAGAAGAACACAGTGAGGATCCAAAGGCAGGGAAGAGAGAAGACGAGAGAGGGGGGGAAGACGGGAAGAGGAGGGGAGTAATCGAGGAGGGGAAAGGATGAATTTTTGAGAGCAAAAATGAAAGTAAAATATCAACCTGTGTCTGTAGCTGAAGTAAAGGTTAGATGCAGAAGTGTGGCGAGCCCTTTGAACATTATAATTAGCAGCAATTTTGTTTTCACTAGTGGAAATGTCATTTCGACATATCAAAAGGTCATTTAGACATGTGGGAATGTTAATGAAGGACGGATGTAAAACTATTTTGACATGACAAAAATAGTTTCACATCATAAAATATCACCACAAATAGTCACAGTACTCAGTTTTCATTAGTTAGGTTAACTATTACAACATAATAAATGAAGAAAGATGGTTGTGACTACTGTGATGTGACTTCCCAATTCAGATACCAACCATTTCATTTTGGATATGTACTTACATCATTGTAGTTTACTACAATTTCTGTCATGTTAACTAATGGAATTTCGTATTTTGATGCCTAATGTTCAAATTAGCGGTTAGCTATAAAAGTAATTGTACACATCACAAATGTATTTTTTTTTCATTTGTATAGATTAAGTCTTCAGTATTTAAATTGTATTTTAGATATGTGAAATGCAATTAAAGATCTAAATGTTATTTCACATGTCAGTATGTTAATTAAAGATAGCTGTAAAACTCATTTTACAGGTTACAAATATGTTCTACAATTGAATTTCCACGTGTTGAAAAAGGGTTGACAAGACGAAATTTGATTTTAGTTTCAGACTAACAATTATCAAAATGATAATTGTGACAAATGAGATTATAATTTTTACTAGTTAAAATTGTAATTCAGTTATCTGAAATGTACTCCTAGATATCTTTAATTACATTTTATCTAGTACCATTTCCAATTGTTTTACAAATCGGAATTATCTGGAATTCCATTTATGATAACTGCCAGATAAAACAATTGTAGATATTGGCTTCATATAAACATAACATGTCACAGTTGAAGTAGAGATACAGCTGTAGCTGTCTTTGTGTTTGAATAGTTAATGATAAAGTTGAATGGTTATATTAAGTTACTGATATCTAAGAACATTTCCACAACTACATTTATTGTTGATATTTAGAATAATTATGTTTGGTTTAAGAGAAATGCATTTTAGATATCTTCAATTTGTATCTGTTTACAGTCCACATTTTATTTACTATGATAGATAGATAGATAGATAGATAGATAGATAGATAGATAGATAGATAGATAGATAGATAGATAGATAGATAGATAGATAGATAGATATTTTGTTCCAGCAGCAGTGTCAAGCATTCTGTTTTGTCTTATTGTATACATAGTTAATTTATTCCTGCGTTTTAATTGCACCATTGTGTCACTTGCTCTGTTTATTTTTGTACTTTTTGTGTGTGTCTAAAGTATAGTGTATGTTTCAGGAGCCGGGTAGCGTTTGTGCATATGCAAATAAAGCCTACATCTTTGACTCTCATGACATATCAACTGAGCGTTATAGAGAATGAGTGCATTACCAGCAGTGTAATGAATGGGTTTAGACTACCAGGGTCTTACCATCAGCTTGTCGAAGAACGCCAGCCGTGCAGCAGACTGCCTCCTGCTCCCGTTAAAGCAGCTGACTTTGAGAGGACTCTTCCTGACCAGCAGAACAAAACTCCCAGCCAGGAAGCACAACAGGGCGAAGGACACATAGATGAACAACTTGAGGAAGAAGGAGGTGAGAGACAGGCCTCCCCAGGCCAGCTGAAACACTACTGCCGCCACCACGCCCAGGCAGAAAGCCGGGACGAACCGGAAAGAGGAGCCGAGAGAAGAAGAGGTGAGGGCGGCCGACATGGGCCCCTCTTCCCCTTCTCCTCCTCCACCTCCGGCGCTGCTACTCCCTCCAGCCAGTGGTGTAATGGTAGTTGAAGGGGTGGGCATGCTGCGACCCCACCATCCATATATGTGTCACTGCTAGAGAGGCTGAAAAGTTGGAGTCAATAAGCCAAGTCAGAGAGGTAGGTGTGCAGTCGCGATAACCCTCCACTACAACACTGTGTCCAAGACTAGGCATCCCCGCTCTGACATCTCCTCACCGACCCACGCGGTTATGTTTTCCACGCTCCTAGCATCGGCACTAGCACAGGCACGGAGCCCTGTCATCCACAACACGATACACTGGCCAGAAGAACAGGGCACCGGGCTCACCTTGGAGCAGGCGAAGGGAGCCGGAAGAAAGCAGGCGGAGGGAGACCCCGGGTGATAGCAGCAACATCCACCGTCACCTTGGAGACAAATAGGTGCAAGGGTAGCTTAGTGACTATAGCTAACCAACTGAGCTAGCAGAAAGCTTAACTAAGAAGGCAACATAAGTTGCTGTTACATGCTTTAAAACAGAAAAATATATATATAAAAAAGTAAGTAAGAAGCAGAGAATATTCTCAAAATGCTGTGACGTTTGACTTGTTAGCCGACTGCAATATCGAATGCTAGCTACCTAGCTCGCTTGCTTAATAACCAATTGAACATCAGCTAATGTTAGCGTACTTACCTATCGTCGCGAAAAGGTGTGCGATCACAAAATTACATTCTCGGTGTCCTCTCCACAACACTGTGTATGGTAAGGATTGCAATGGCGAAAAGTATTATAATGAAAAAATGTGCCAGGTTCAAAATCCCCGACAGATAAAAACAAGCAAGCCACTGTTATTTTCTTCGAACTCCAGCTGACTGACAATCTCTCAAACGTGAAAGGGTGTCAGCCAATCAGCGCATGTGTTAACCAAGGACGGTGCGCATGTTTTATAAAACAGGACAGCCCGAATGGACGGGCGGGGATTTAATTAAACTGTTGCCGTGCAGTCATCTAAATAATACCCACCAACTGTGCAACCACGTGTTATAATTAAGCGTTCAACAAGATATAGGATAAACAAGCCTGGTTTCTCGAATTTTTCTTGCAGACATTAGATGAAATTGCTGTCTGAGATTTATAAAATATGTTGTTTTGCTTCAAGGTTTCATGATTTGTAGAATATAGTTTTTTACAGTAATTAAAAATAATAATTAAAACATTTTCACCTCAAATTGTTTCAAACATATTGAGCAGTAGTTCTCTGGACATTTATACAACTTTACTTGGTTTGGTCATAGTCCTATTCCAGTATTAACTAATCGACACACAAATTAAAGCCTAGCTAAACTATATAACATATAAAAGAAATACTTTTTAACTGCCCAGAGAATATTACTGCAATAATATTTCTATTGTTTTATAATCAAATTAATGAATGGATTAAACTTTGTTATTGTTTAAACAATTGACATGCATGACTTTGCTTTCTATACTGAAATTGAAAGATATCAAAGTCCATTGAAATATTCTTTACCCTTTTCTTTAGACAGGCATGAGACATGGTCATTGTGACATAAATCATCCGAACAAATTGTGTATGGTATAATGAAGCTTTTTTTTTAATTAAGAAGATTTTGTACCCTCTAAAACGTAAATGATTTGAGCATCTTATCCAGTCTCCATTCTGCTGTCTTAAATGGTAACACATGGTGTGTAATATATAAGTGCACAAAACATTAGGATTATTGGTGAGTAATAGTTAGTCTTGACCTTGATATATTAACCTTATATCAGTTCTTCAAAGGTGCTCATGCAAGCATTTGAAATAATTCATTGGTAAAAATGTTGTGTTTCTTGGTTTTATTATGTGAAATATGGTAAGAAATGCAAATGGTAGAGATATGGCTGGATGTATGTTCACAATAAACGTTGTGATATCAAGCACAAAGTTTACTGAAATTATAAAAGACAGTTTTACTTGTAACATCATGAGAAATAACTACATTTACCACTGTTCTTTGCTTTCATTGATATAATAGCATTCTTTTATTGAACTCTTTGTGTGAACAATTCATGTGTCATGTGTTTGGGACAATTCCCAGTACTGAGCCCAGATGCTACCGGTATCATATATTGCAGTATAAAAAGAACTCTTAATTTCTTGTTACAGCCTTTTTCAATGACATGATAATGGCTGCTTTCACTTGCCTTCAGCCCAATCATTCTGCTTGTGTCTGGTACACACACTGACGTCAATTTCCCTTTTATCCCACAGAACAGACAGTTGTGTGTGCAAGTTATTTCCCCTTACAACATTCATGTCTCTAAACAGGCACATGGTTTCACATGTAATCTTATAAGTATATGAGCTACTATTGTCTTGTTGATTGTATAATATTGTTAGCACACAGTTTCATTTAAACCATTTCAGTAATTGTGTAATTAAATCTGTTTTCATCTTGGCTACATTTGCTCTTTTAGTTACAGCTACTACTCCATCCAGACAAACTAGGAAGCATATGTGTTAAAGGTGTCAGTGCGAACAAGTTTGAAAAGATTTGAGAGGTTTGCTTGGCTCCAAAAATAATCAAGCCTGGAAGATTTTACATCTCCACTTGTCTGATCTAGGAAGTTGGTATGCGTTGTACAGCATTGGGGTCTTCAATGGGATCCATTTTGAAGTCCCCGGGTCGCAGTTTCATGGCAATTGTCTTCAGGGAGTACCACCATCCTCTCCAAGTGTACCAAATTACACCGTTGTCTGTCAATGCACTGTAATGCCCTTTTGGGTAGTAAATGCCATTAAGATGGGCAGAGTGACACCTGGAGAATGATAAATACAGAGGAAAGATGACTTTTTTTGTTCTGAATGACTGTGTTTAACTTATCAGTGTCATTACGTACCAATTGCGTACCAAAATTGCATTTTCACACTTTGACACACACAAAGTAAATTTGTAATTATTGGTGTCGCGCACTCAGTATGCCTATGTCCGTTGAGATCTTTCTGACATCCGTAGGTTGTTGAATCAGAAATGGAGCAATAAAGTAAAGTACATTTTGTAGTACATTTTGTACAGCAAAAATGAAATTGTTTGGAGAAAAGTAACAGCAAGTTGGACGACATGATAAGTTGGAAAATGTTTGTAGGCTAACTTCATTCCAGCTATCTGTTGTATCTGTGTACTTGAAAGCCCCAATTAGCCCAACCTCTATCTTTCAGTGATTACTTGTCTGGTTTAGTAGCAATTTAGATTCAACAGCCTATGTTTTCATGTGTTTCCATGGTTGATAACGGCAGAAATCCACCCCACAGTAATCTGTACTATGGCTGTACTGTATATACTGTATGTATGCTTCTTAATAAAAATATTTGAAACAGCTTGCTTCGTATCAAATATCATTAATCCCATACTTGTTGAACCACCAGCCTCCTTGGTCTTCTTGTGCGCAGTTTCCTTTGTAGTTATCATTGTCCTGGTCGTAGGTGCTGAATTTGATGCCCTGGTGACTGGCCCACTCTGACACACCTACCTGATAACTTCCAGACAAAGCATCTCCAGCTGTACCTACAAAGGACCCAAAGGCAAGTCGGTAGTGATCCTGCAGAAAGAGACAGATATGAAGATAGCGGGACCACTCGCTTGCAAAAAAAAGATTGACATTTTAAAACGGCAACAGTTTCACAACATGGGGGTAGGTGCAGTTTGCCCCATCTAAAGCATTTTAATGGGACTGAAAACCTATTATGGCCATTTATGGGCTGATAACATTCAAATGACTGAAGACTTAGTGAAATTCCTTTAAGCCTGTACATAAGGGAGAAAAGGGGAAAACTGTTTTATTTAGCGATATTAGACTTGATTAGATGCATCTAGTAGAAACTATACCTGAGTTGTAAACTTTCCTGAGCAGTAACAAATATTTGCAGATTTTCTGCCCAGAAAATATAATGTTTTTAATGTATTTCCTTCTCTCTGTGTTTAGTGTTCAATCAACACCTTTTCATTGGCCACATGGAAGTTCTTGTACTCAGCATAGCGCTGGTTACCATCAAAGTCTCCCAGGTTAATCCTCAGAGAATAATTTCCTGTAACAGACAAATGATTAAAAAAATAACATATCACATCTACAAAGAACCAATAACTGTATTCATTGTTTTTGCCTTCATCTCAATGCTTCAATAAGTTTAATTTACCTTGTGCAGTTATGTAATGCAGGTTGTCATTTCCGAGCCAAAACTCTGCATCCTTGTCTCCAAAACCAACCTTATACTCTGCCCACGATCTGATTGATAGATATATCGATTTATAAATACATAGATTGATAGACTTTCCTATGATTTCATTAATATAAACTAACAGGTTTCAGACACACCTGTTAAAACTCTCTCTTCCATTGATCCGTCGCTGAATGACAGTCCAACCTCCTCCATCATTCATATCACAGTATACTCTGACAGGGAAAGGGCTGCCATTAGGTTTGATGGAGTAGAAACCACTGGATTTGCAGCCAGAATTAAAGAGCTGGGAGCAGTCTGACGCACAGACAGAAAGACAGAAATATGCACTCAGTTTTTGTTACATCAAGTTATTCCTGTTTCTGCAATGTGAGACCTGAAACCAGATAACTTAATCTACAGGATGTTGTTTTCCAGTCCTGAGGCTGTGGCCCTGACCTGTGTACTCGGTGTCCAGGCTTGGGTCCGGTCTGGCTTTGTCCTCTTTGCCAGGCTGGTTCGGCAGCTGCAGTCTGTGTAGGAGGGTTTCCTGTTTCTGAAGTTGGTCCTTCAGAAGCTTCTCTTGTTCCTGCAGACGAGACACCTCCTCACGGCAACTGTCTGACGCCTACACACACACATTTGTATTGCTTAATTTGTGCTTCAATATTCATTGCCTAACTGTTAGATAAAATACTCATAAGTGAAAGAGTGAAACGTTATTCCTTTTACTCCTTGTTTAAATCAAGTAACCCTTATTTGATCTGTAAAATACTGTTGTTGTTTTTTTTGGTTGAAAGTTGGATCCCTTCACTTGCTAGAAATGGAAAAGGTTTCAAAATGTGGATCTACAGCAAGTCAAATCACTATTAAAAGCTATCAATCAGCCACAGACTCTGTGGCTGATTGATAGCCACAGAGTCTGTGGCTCGTTTTATTATACTCTGTGGCACAGAGTATAATAAAACGGTACATATATGTATTACCCTCACAGCCGCAAGTATTTCATGTGAATAACAATAACACTTACCCTAGTGAACCATAGCACTACTCTTACCCAAGCCCAAGAACATAAACTTAAATAATGTTTTTACATTTTGGGAAATGTTATTATTTCTTGAAATGATTGACGTCACACTTAAATCTTGCCAGTAAAAAAAAGCTATAGCAGCAATTAGTTAGCTTAGTTACCCAAACAGCTAACCTGTCAATAATGTCAATCAATTAAGCGTTAACATTATGTGTTGGAATATGTCTTTGCTGGTACTAGTGACTTTCTGACAGTGATGACAAAATAGCTTGTTTATTTGTGAGGTGAAGAACTGCTGGCAGATTTAAGACCTTTTCACTTCTGCACTACAACAAGGATGTTGGTTTACACACAAATGACTGAATCGTTTGGACCGGACATCACACAGAGCCCATTAAATGGAGAAAATGTTGGTCCGACTGTGCATTTTGATGACGGTTCTACCATGACAGGCACCGAGAAGAACCAGAAGACAACAAACATCTCAGGGTGAAAAAGAAGGGTCATAAATATGAAGACGCCAATGAAAATATCTAACCGGAGAGGAGGCCAGATTCCGTAACTGTGGTATGCAATGCCAGAAGTCATAGTCTTTAGACAAATTATAGTAGCCTACAACAAGGGACTGCTTATGAACAAAGGATGTGTTGCCTCCTGTACACCCTATTCTAAACCAAACACTGTATTTTCCAGGAAAGAAGAAAGCTTGTGAAGATGTATTGTTGTGAACTTCATGTATGAAAACAAACCTGCAGACCTGATTGACAAAATTACGTGAGTTAAATTTGACACAAGGCTAGTCTCCCGCTGTTTCGGGTCTTTATGCTAAGCTAAGCTAAGCTAACCAAATTCTGGTTCCAGCTTCATGTGAGCTGTATTAATTTTGTCCTCTAAGCCCAGAAAGCAAACAAATACATTTCCAAAATTATTAAGCTACTCCTACAACCATGCAAGCAAGTTTTTCACAGTTTTAGAATAACAACAACACCCTAACTAACACAAAGAAATCATACCTAGCTTTGTAAGGATATGGTTAACTATCCCTATTGGAAAATAACAAGGTGAGTATTTAAATATTTACATGTAAATAGAAATGTAGACAAAGATGGGCTAGCTTTTTCCAGCTCTTTCCAATCTCTAAGCTAAGCTAAGTTAACAGACTGCTGTTTCTAGCTTCATGTGAGCTGTTAAGCTTTTCCTACAACCAGACACGTTTTTCACAGATTGAGCATAACAACAACACCCTGAAAAACCATATCTACCATTATCAGGATAAGGTTAACTGTACCTAATGGGAAAAAACAGCACGTGTTTTTAAATAGAAATTGAACTGTACATTGTAGTGTGAAAAGTAACACCATTCTGTTAATCATTTTTACTGGAATAAGTCCTTTAACTTTCTAAAGACTACACACAAATAGAACAAATAATTGATCTCCCAAACATCTCTACTGAAATGTAGTCAAAGTACTGATTAGACCATCCTGTACAGAATGTTAAAAAAAACACCAGGTACATATAAGCATAGAAAAACTAACATTACGTGCAAAGTACTTACAGATAGACTTTGAGAGCAAGCTGCAATGACTATGAGCTCCATGAGAAGCAACAAGCCGGCCATCCTTGTTTTGAGAGCACAAAACAAAAAAATCCAACGTCAATTTGGTAAGGCACTTCTATCTCAGTTGAATCCAGAGCATATTAGTTTTTGAAATGCTCACACACCTGGTCGAAACTATTTGTGTGTCCAAGGGGAAAGAAAAACGAACCAAATACCTGATTCTCTACAGTCATAAACTATACAAAATATGCAGGGAGAGTCTAAAACAGATGCAAAAAATTGAAACAGTTTTCAGGGGAAATTTATTTTTTCTCTTATGTAATAGAATAAAAAAGGAGAGGAGGTTTGGCATTGTTATATTAACAGAATGTGAAACAACATATTCCTCTACACGCATTTGATCAAAGGAAACATTCTCAGCTGTTGCTCAACATCTGCAAATCTCTCTCCCTTTGTCTGTGATCGGCCATCCGTCCTCTCTTTGTCATTACTGTCATCTGTTCTCCTGCTGCCAGCTCTTTGATTTCCCTGCTCTTTCATGACCACTTATCCAACTCTGAGTGTCATCGAAAGACTGGAGTAGTCATTTTGTTGATGAGTAGCATTGTGTCATTTCAAATAAATGTTGAAAGCAGCTAAATGCCAGTGAAGGTCAGCTCTGTGCAATGCAGGAAGAGGCAGAGCAGAAGGATACATTTCATCTCAAGGGATCACAAAGGAAGTTGAGTGAATAATTGTCACTGTTGTCAAATGAGGAGTTATGTGTTATTGTCAAAGTAAAGAATACAAGGTTTTTATAGCCAGATATGGTCTGACTGGTTCCAGTCTTTGTACTATGCTAAGCTAAGTAAGACCTGGCATCATAGTTACATCACATTCCCCAGAGTAGTAATCAAAGGTGCAGCAAGAATCAGAAAATAAGTATATTTCAGCAATGTTCAAGTAACAAAAAAATATTAGGAAGATGCAGTAGCTAACTATGATAATCACACCCGGGGTGCCATAGCCAGTGTGGCCTTTTACACCCAGATGTATAGCAGGGTACGTAAAAGCATGCACCCATGTTTCCATTGTGAGGAATCCTATTTACATTAAGGCACACATTAAATTCAGTTTTGAAAGTATTAGTATTTATGAAAAGGATTTTCTTTGACCATACAAATTATTTATGCATGAACATCAATGGTATGCAGTACCGCACTTCCACATTTTACTGTTTACTGGCACTTCTCACAGGCTGTTGGTACAATACTCAGCCCTCTCAAATCATGTTTAATAAATCCTTTCAGCATTTAACGGAAAAAACGTTTTCATCCAGGGAGCACTATACAATCCCAGCAGGTACTCAATGCCGTACGCGCACTACTGTGTTGCTCAGGTGCTTACATTAGTGCACTTAAACGACATAAACTACATCCTCAGCTATTGCCGGTTTGATGAGAGTGACATCAAACACTTTTCTTAAAAGGTATCATCGTGTGAACACTACGTCAATAAAAAAAGCTGCAACACTTTTTTTGCTAGCCTAATACCATTATGTGTGGTTATTGCATAGATTGTTTGTGGCATAAAGTTTGGCTAACGCTGCAATGGGGCTCATAGTGTTTATACACCTGTGTTTGCGACCTTAATGTTGTTTTATGGAAGTTCATTTTTACACATGTAGCCTTATGCTTAGCGCACACTGGTTGATTCTAGTTAATCTACTCAGAAATGCATATTTGGATCATTTATTATCAGTTGTAGGATTCTCAAAATTAACAGATCAAAATAAAATACATGCACATAATTCAACTTCCAGATCAACACATCATCACATCCCTTGGTGTGCATTAAAATTGTATTCGATATTTGTTTTAACTTTTCTCTTTGTACATTCATTAGAAGTAATTTTTCTTTGCTTGGGTAAAAATGTATTTTAAGTGTGCTAACTTGTATTTGTACTTCAGTACGATACTCTTTTGTACACACCTCACTCTTTGATTTAAGGCCTTCATCTCAATTTATAGATATTTTTTTTGTTATTTCAAATTAAGGGCAGTATAATTATACCTGGAGCAGACTGAGAAGGACTTTGCTTGTTATTCAATGTAATAATGGTTTACTGATACACATGCTAATGTGTAAATAAGGGAAGACTGGTCCTTTTTCCCCCCAACTTCATGCACTGATGAACATTGCTAAGGAGCACTCTCTTCACACTTTCATATCTATGCTAAATTGTGGAATGATTACTTAATCATGTGTCACCATAAAGTAGGAAGTCAAATGCAGATCATTAAGATCATTCACTCTGATTCTGTTAAAAGTTGTTATTTTATGAACATTGTTTATTGTTTTTTAAACTCATATTGACAACGATGGCATATCGGTTGTGGATGTCTGAATACGTTTCACTTTTCAACCTATACCAGCTGGGTTTTGTCCCTTCATGGTGGCAACTCAATGCTCACATGGGAGTGTTGAGCTGTATATGGTGTGTCTGCTTGCAGCCTTTTGAGAACTGCATTCTTTACACAAACAAAACTCCCAAATAAATTAAGGGTTCACACAGTGTTATTGTCAAATATATCAAATACACATAAGATATATCACAACTGTAAGCGAAATCACAGCAGCAAAACCAGTATGATAACACATTTCACATATCTATATTATGTCTTAGGATTGTGCTTTAAGTTTTTTAAATTAATAAAACCAGTTGAGCCAATTACAGAGCCAACACATTACTCAGCCTCCCCGGGAAAGTTTACTCTAAGGTGCTGGAAAGGAGGGTCCGGCCGATTGTCGAACCCCAGATCGAAGAGGAACAATGTGGTTTTCGTCTGGTCTTGAACGACGGACCAGCTTTTCACTCTCGCAAGGATCCTGGAGGGGGCCTGGGAGTACACTCATCCGGTCTACATGTGCTTTGTAGATTTGGAGAAGGCGTATGACGGGGTTCCCAGGGAGATACTGTGGGAGGTGCTGCGGGAGTATGGGGTGAGGGCGTCTCTACTCAGGGCCATCCAATCTCTGTACTGTCAAAGCGAGAGCTGTGTCCGGGTCCTCGGTAGCACGTCGGACCGATTTCCGTTGAGGGTTGGCCTCCGCCAGGGCTGCGCTTTGTCACTAATCCTGTTTGTGATATTCATGGACAGGATTTCGAGGTGTAGTGGTGGGGGAGGGGGTCTGCAGTTCGGTGGGCTAAGGATTGCACCACTGCCTTTTGCAGATGATGTGGTTCTAATGGCTTCATCAGGTCTGTGACCTTCAGCACTCACTGGATCGGTTCGGGGCCGAGTGTGAAGCGGCTGGGATGAGGATCAGCACCTCCAAATCTGAGGCCATGGTTCTCAGCAGGAAACCGATGGACTGTCCACTCCAGGTAGGGAATGAAGCCTTACCCCAAGTGAAGGAGTTCAAGTATCTCGGGGTCTTGTTCTCGAGTGAGGGAACAATTGAGCGTGAGATGGGCCGGAGAATCGGAGCAGCGGGAGCGGTATTGCAGTTGCTTTACCGCACCGTTGTGACGAAAAGAGAGCTGAGCCAGAAGGCAAAGCTCTCTGTCTACCGGGCCATCTTCGTTCATACCCTCACCTATGGTCATGAAGGATGGGTCATGACCGAAAGAACGAGATCGCGGATACAAGCGGCCGAAAGGGGATTTCTCCGCAGGGTGGCTGGCATCTCCCTTAGGGATAAGTTCAGTCATCCGGGAGGGACTCGGAGTAGAACCGCTGCTCCTTCACGTTGAAAGGAGCCAGTTGAAATGGTTCGGGCACCTAGTGAGGATGCCACCTGGGCGCCTCCCTAGGGAGGTGTTCCAGGCACGTCCAGCTGGGAAGAGACCGAGGGGTAGACCTAGGACCAGGTGGAGGGATTATATCTCTTCGCTGGCCGGGGAGCGCCTTGGAATCCCCCAGTCAGAGCTGGTTGATGTGGCCAGGGAAAGGAAAGTTTGGGGCTCTCTGCTGGAGCTGTTACCTCCGCTACCCTGACGGAAAAGCAGGAGAAGATGGATGGATGGATGGATGGATGGATGGATGGATGGATGGATGGACAGCCTGGAGGACCTCCAGTTCCTTGGAGTCAGCATGTTACATTACAACAGCTGTGAACACACTTAAAGACACCTCGGCCCCTCAAAGACTGCAAAAACTACTATTTAGAAATATTTATGGCTATTTTGCTTGCATCTTTTGGTTACTATTACCATTTATCAACACACATTTAGACACACAATACATTTATGCAGTTTTCCCCATTTAACGTTTTAGACTGTAAGTGTAGGTATTTTCTGATACAGTAGGTGTACTGATCTTTTATCCAATTTTTTATCTTAATGCACCTGTCCAACACACTTCTGACTTTCATTCAAAAGTTTGTTGTGGGCGTTCTTACCATACAGCTCACATATTGTATATTTTAGATGTACGCAGAGTCAAGGGCAGGCCAACGAGAGCCCAGCATCTTAATATGAAGACCATTGATGTATATTAAAAGCAAGCCAGAACATAATTGTAATGGAAGCTGATGTGAACAAAAGAATTATTTTGTGTGTGAATGCAAGACAGAAGAAAACACAAGAGGAGATATGGCAGAGAGCGAATACTTTTACATCACATATCATATTAAATCATCAAAATAAACACGCCTGTTTGCCGTAATGCTACACATTTTGAGACATGTTCTTTGCATGTTAATGAGTAGCCAGAACACTTTTTTTTTAAAGCATCAAAATACAGCATGTTTATAAAAACAAAATCACACAAGACGACAAAAACAAAAAACAGTTTATGTCAAAGAGTTTTTATTAACGTAAAAGTATAATGATCAAATATATCCATCTCCTTTAACAGCCACCAGGTGGCTTTACTCTGTGTTGCATTTCATTTAAATCATTATTTTCCTTTTAATGTGTCCATGTTTATCACATCTTACCTATTTAAAACAAATTTAAATAAATGTTTTGGAATTATTTAGTGGTTAGGGTTGGAATTAGTATTTAGGGCATTGGAAGTCTTTATTCACTTGTAATATTTATGTATAATACATGAGCCTACAATTATAGAGTTTATATAAAATGTTAATACTTTATGTTCAGTGTCTGGGCCTCTATTCTCAAGCTTTGTTTAGGTTATCAAAGTGTCCAATTTCACATATCTCTATAATGTTTTGTGATTTTACTTCTAGTTTTTAAACGTGTGAATAAATAAAGGAATTAAATGCAGGTGATGGCACAGTCAAACATCTGACCTGACATAATGAGACGATAGTGTATTATTCAAAAAATCATTTATTTCTTATTCTGGAATTACACTCTTAAGCAGGCTACCTTATTTCACATTTTCCAGCAGTGTGCTCATTAAGAATAATACACTCAATGGCAATATTTTCCAAAAACAATGAGTAATTATAATTAAAATAATACATTATACATTTCATATTTACATCATATGTAATTGAATTAATTTTTTTCACACTTAGTAGTTTTATCCAACTTTTAATACTTGACTTGACAAAGATGTGATTGCCGGGCATCCTCTTATGTAGCTGTGGTGCTTTCCTCAGACCGCACTGATCAATGATCCTACACAACGCACACAAACATACACAAATACAAAATTCAATAGGACACGTGAAGGCTTTTTAAAAAAAATTACAATTGAGGTATTCACTGACATATTTTGTGGAATAAAATGTGGAATCTGTTAAGCATTTGGTAATCACAACTTGTTTATGTTCTGGTGATATCATAACTTGGTTGGTTAAAGAAAAGTGATTAAATGAGAATACGAAATGTCATCACACTGACATGAGTATGCCTTTAGCTTAGCGGAAGTGAAGCACAGCCATGCAAACGTGAAGCAGTTTGTTTATAGCCTAGCTTTAGCTTTTTACTTGTGGTGTTAGCATATACGCTTCCAAAATCACAAAGAGTGTTAATATGTAGAGATTATGCTGAACAAAACGTGTGAGGATCATGAATGAGCTCCCTCTGTGAAGCAACGCCCAGTTCGGCCTACAAAAATACATCATCACTGCACTACTCTATTGGCAAGCACTCCTACGCATTGTATGTGATAGGCTATGGGGAGGGACATTTCCGGCACATCTGTTAGCGGTTGAACAATCTCAACAGAGCCGTCTAGCTAACCAATCAGAGCCGACTGGGCTCTGGTTTGAGACATAGGGTGAAAAGAGGTGCTGCAGCACAGGCAGTATGAGAATAGATTACACAAACTTACTATTAATATGAACCTGAAGATTAGCGTGATATGTCCTCTTTAAGTTCCATATGTAACAATCTATGTACGCTACGTAAGTTTAGTATGTTGCGCAATACGAAAACCAATCTCCTGCTTGAAAATCCTGCGTTTTTTACGAACCATGCTAATTATCACAGTCCAGGGTTGATGTTTAGTAGTTCAGTAACAGAGGTTGTCAGGGACATTAAAAGGTCACCGTACCAATCATGCGGAAACTCATACTCATTGATGTTCATGTTGAAGTCATGTGACGGTAGTGTAGTTCATTTATAGCCTAACTTTTTTTTCTTTTAGCTTATGCTTCAAAAATGTAATGTAACATTTATTTAGGAAGACAATGTAATGCATTTATACTTTCAAATAAGCTTTAGCACCTTCAGAAATAAGATTAACATTTATTTTTCTTTCATTATCACCTTCTTTTTGTCTGTTGAATCTCACCTTTAGGTCTAAGTCGCCCTTCCTCGGGATACCATGAGTGTCTCTCCTCCTCCCTCTAGCTCTGTCAGACGTTCCTACACAGAGAACAGAAGACATTACTACTAAAACTGCCTCTGCCTGGAGTATAACTACCTCTGTGGTACTTGTAATAATCCAATAATATGACATTACCTTTGATATCCACTGCTTCTGTCTGGTTTGAGTACTCAGAATCATCTGGTTGAGCGTCATCAGACTTCTTATAGTAATACTCTTGATTTGGTGGTCCAAATCTCTACATGCAAACAAAAACATGATGTAGCTTTTTTATAACGCAGCTGCACTGTTTCTCTAGAGGACCAAATCAGACTCAAACACATTATATAGTTATTTTGCAGGATATTCATTATGATTCTTCAATATGTGGTTGATGCTTTGTAACGTGCGTGATTCAAATTGGGTATGTTACTTTACCACTTGGTTAAGTTTAGGTAACCAAAACATGGTTAGGTTCACAAAAGATAAATGTTTGGCTTCAATTTGTGTTGGCTAATTATATTAAATTGTTTAAATAAAAAATGTGGGTTAAGTATGTAGCTTAAGTTTACTTGCCTATCTTAATTTAGTGTCAAAGGGGAAGGGAATCAAGACCCAAATGCAGAATAAAGAGGCAGGATTAAAAAGAGGCAGGATCAAAGAGTGGCGGGTATCAAAGTATAAACAAAAAGACAGCATTAATCACCGAAGAAACTGGCTGACAGAGAATACTTGGCCTAAATACACACAATAATCACCAAGACAAGACACAGCCGGGGAAGGCATGGAAAACACAAGGGGAAGCAGGTGAAAAGTATTGGAGGGAAAACACAGAGAAAGGAAGTAAATCAACACAAAAGGAAAAAATACATTTCAAAATAAAACAGGAAACCACTAGGATTAGGACAGGGGTGTCCAAACTTTTTTCACAGAGGGCCACATACAGAAAAATATACAGAGAGCTGGGTCACTTATAGAGGTGAATATTGCCTCATAAGTTAAGTTATAAGTTAGCAAAACAATCAAATGTAGTTGAATAATGCGCAATACTTTCAAATGGTTTAAGGAAACACAGCCTACATCCCATCTGTCTTTTGGGTTTCATTAATTTTGTTGGCAGCTCATTCCTTAAAACAGAAGCCTCAGATTGCTGATAATAAGAGTAAATATGAAGGTTACATTTCAAGCTTGTTATAGAAATAAGTTATAGGGCTTTTTTCCATCAACTAAGATTTGTTAGAAAATGTTTTAAATTCTAAATGACTGAATTTATTTGAAATTGGGCTCATTAATATATTTTAACATATATATTTGAGAAGTACAATATAAGACAAGCAAAAGTTTAATTTGTGGGCCATATTCCATTATACTTTTAGAATTTGCTGAGAGCCGATTCAAAATGGCCTGTGGGCCGCATTTGGCCGTAGTTTGGACACCCCTGGACTAGGATCTCCTACC
Organism: Eleginops maclovinus; assembly: GCF_036324505.1. Classification (NCBI taxonomy): domain Eukaryota; kingdom Metazoa; phylum Chordata; class Actinopteri; order Perciformes; family Eleginopidae; genus Eleginops; species Eleginops maclovinus. The sequence continues at coordinate 22,214,739 of NC_086371.1, forward strand.
TTACGCGGCCTGACAAAAATTAACGAACTTATTTCCGGATAAAATCTTTTTTACTGTCCGGTATGCACCAGGTATGCTGTCGAACCTTCGAGGGGTCTATCTTCATTTATGTTGACATTGAAGGGAAGTTTTATGAAACAGTCAGCCCTAGCTTTTAAATGTGCATGTACTGTAATGGAGTGTCACTGGGAAACTGACGTCAGCAAAATCCAAAAGGTTCGATTCTTTAACATTTATCAACTCAAAGGAACCAATACTTTAAAAAGAGTCAGCCTGCAGATCACACTGTTATAATTACTACCGCCCCTGAAGGTTGCCTTATACGTCCATAATGGAGACTGAAGGGGTATCTGCAGAGTCATAATCTGACATTATTGGACAAATAGGAACACAAATCCAGGCACATATGTGAATAAAAACGCCTACTTTACCTTGTCAGGCCACATGAAGCTGACGAAGAGAATGGCTGGCAGTCCAACAGTGAAGACATACACCCCCCAGAGCCAGGGACGCTGGAGGGTGGCCAGTAGGAGGCTCTCTATGATACCTGGCTGGAGTGCACATATAAAGATACGGTGTGTAATAATATCAGCAGTGTACAGTAATAGACCCTTTCAAAGTTGTAAACATAAACCTTCTAAATGTGTCCCAATGTATTTCCTGTTACAGTTCAGAGTTACATCAGCTGACAGGAAGTAGCCATGGACCCGAACTGTTGCATAGCAATACAGTTCCATTGAAAGAGCTACAGTATATCCAACCACATAGCATAGCCTCTATATCCTCTCTCAGCATGAAACTTCAGATTTCTATTTTTTTAATGTATTTTCACCATGAACACCATCCAGACGATTCTTGCTCTCAAATGTTTTTTGTTTTGATAGTTTCCCAAAAAATAAGCTTCTTTTCTAATTTCTACAGTGACGTCCCTAGTGCTTCAGACCTGTTCCTGATTTAAACCAGAAACAGGTCTCTGTGCTTGGGGCAGCATAGTGTTCTACACGACTCATGATGCTGGCAGTGTACTATCTGGAGACAGGCAACATTAAACAACTTTTAAGTAAGTTTGTGGAAAAATAAATGTATGTGTGCATCGTTTTTTTCTTAATTTATTTCAGACAAATTTTCAATGAATAATGGAGCAATTTAAGAATGTTACTTTTCTTTTCAAATGTAAGGGAACACTTGTTTATTTTAAGAGTGTCCAAAAGATAGTCAATGGGCACTGCACCAAAGTAATTGGAACAAACAAGCTTACAAAAATTGTACAGAAGCCCAAAGAAGCAAAGAAAAAAATATCTATATTCGGGGGATCCATTTTTGAAGTTAGATCTCATTTTTTTTTTTTTTGTCTCTTGTGTTTTTGACTTAAGAACAGGTGACACAAAAGTTATGTCTGGATAAAAATGTCCCTAAAAAATGAAAAAAATAGTAGAAAAATAGTTTTTAAACCGTCAAAAACGTGACAAACTTATACATACATACATACAAAAATGTATACAATTAAACGTACCTGTGCCACTGCAGACACAGGTGTCACGCAGGCTAGCAGCATCATACACAGCAACACAAAGCTGATCCCCATGTCTGAAACACACACCTGCATGCACACACATTCATACACAAAGATATATACACATACACACATCAACGTTCAATATATTGCGGTAGCACACAAAATAAACACAGGATCTTGATGATAGGAAAAAAAACAGATTTCCAGTGTGTTCTATCTCTCTTGATCTATTTTCTGAATACAAAGATCAGACTGGGACAATAAAGATAAATGACAAATACTGAGGGAAAAGATGATCAACACACACACTTCTGAAAAGGGAAATGAAAACTAGATGCCAGGGATAGCAAAACAAACAAGGGGGGATCAGAGTGGGACATGCAGTAGCACAAAGATGATATAAACAATAAAGTGAAAGAAGTGAAGGTAAAAGAGTTTGTTTCTACCTGTTCTACACAATGATTTCACACAGTTTCCACGCGTTCCTTAAAAGTCACTTCCTGAAATCTTGTTATGTGATGTTGGACTTTGGTCCATAGTCATTTACTGACATGGCTGCAGAGCACTGGCCACATCAGAGGGGATTGAAGGGCTAATTAACACAGATACACACACACACACACACACACACACACACACACACACACACACACACACACACACACACACACACACACACACACACACACACACACACACACACACACACACACACACACACACACACGTATGGTAATGATGTAGCGTCAAGTAATTTTTTTTATGCTCAAAATAAATGTTCAGTGTAAGAGTAGTATTTGATAGCATTTTAAAGAAGTAAAAATGTATATTAAAAGAAGCAGAAACCATTTCAAAGCATGACAAAAATATTCAAATGTTACTGTTTTAAGATTATGGGAATTCCATGAAAAGAAATATTACCATAATCTACTTCTTATACATCTATATATATATATTTATGTGTGTTTTCTTTTAGGTAGTGTGAGACATTCTGGTAGATAAACAGAATAAACCACTGGATTTATGTTTTGATTTATCCAAGTACCACTTTGTGTCCAATAGTTTGCCCCCTAGTGGAAAAATACCTAATTTAAGACACCTGTTGAGGCATGAGAAATCAAATGGACAGTTTTCTCACTCAATTATGTTCCATAGAAGTCTAGTGGTTAAAATATGTTAGCCATTAAAGTAAACGTAATTAGTTTAATTTTTTATTTTATTGATCTAAATTGTGTTCAAAGTGTCTGCAACCTTTGAATTTGTTTGTCAGTTTAAAAGTTGACACACAAAGGAATGTTACACAAAACATTTATTAGCATTATAATAAATTAAACAGTACACAGATATTCTCTCATACTCCTTTAAGAAATTGCGTAAACTTGGACAGGTTGGATTTAAAAAAAAAGTTAAGTAACCAACAAACTTTAAACTAGCTTCAAAATAATATGTACAAACGTAACCGCACACATTTACATACATACATACATTTTTGCAATTAAACCAAAAACGCAGTAAGTATTCTGTGACATTCTTTGATCTATTTCCATAGCTTCTCTTTCAGAGCCGGATGTTGATTTCACTGCGCACACCGTCACCATAAATACTCTCGTTTCCGTCTGACAGGAAGCCACTGCCAGTGCACACTGTGGTGAGGTTGTGTTCGAGGTTTGTGATCCGCTGTTTGAGTCGAAGCTGGGAAGAGTTGAACTCACTCTGCAAACGTGCCAGACACGTCTGAAAAACAAGGTCATTGTTAATCATTAACATCATTATAGTGGCTACAGCGTAAAAACTGCAGTAGTAGTAAATGATTAGCACTCACCTGTAGCCGGTCCAGACTGGTTTCCAGCCTCTCCACCTTTTCCTCAAGCTCCTCCCCTGCAGACACATTCACTTCCTCCAGAAGCCCTTCCTTCTGCAGGATGTCCCTCCCCCTCTGCTCTAGCTGGGCCCTGGCATGGGGAAACTCCTGAAGCGCCTCCATCAGGTCTTGTTTTGAAAGGCAGAATAGGTCTGAGTATCCCAGACTGCGGATATTAGCCGTACGGCGGTTCCCCATCTTACTGCCGCTGATGTTCAAGATGCTGATTTCCCCGAAACAGCTTCCTGATGTCAGAACCGCAAACTGGGTGACTCCATCCTCGCCCACCACTGCCAGCTGGCCATCTTTAATTATATACATCTCCTTACCCACATCACCCTTGGAAGAAAAAACAGATTGAGGATATATATCAGGACTTTATCAACAATAATGTCCTTTCAACAAAATGGCAATTTTGTAAGGAGAAAGGATGTTGATACTGTTTCAGTTGAATGGGGCAATATTTTAGGTGGATTTATGTTTTTGTTGCTGGGTATGAAAATGTAAGCCAATTCAGAAGTGCTAGAAGTGACTCCCTTAGTTTCCAGGTTGATTGTATAGATATCTATGAGAAAATTACCCTACTTGTCTCTTGATTTAAACAGTTTAAGAATTATGTCATTGTCTAAAACATTAGTTTCATGTCTTCTTTCATACAAATACAATTGAATACAAATGTTAAGTAAATTGTGGTCCCACTAAATATATGAAAAGCTCTAGGGCAGAGCTATCTTGTGATTGAGAAGCCGATGACATTGTGTTGCCCAGTCTTGGTTCCTAGTCTTGGTTTTGTCTGTATTATTGTCTTACAAATGTAACCCTTTAACAGAGAGCTCCAATAGCCAGTCAATCTCGAAAGAGCCCAATGATCAACTGCTCAATTTAACATGTAACAAAAAAAAGATTTTGGTCTCTATGGCCTATTAAAGTGTGACCACTGAAAATATTTTAAACAGTCCAAAGTTTAACAAATACAAGCAATAGCATTTCATTATATCTCTTTACTACCAGTAGCTGTAAAGTGAAAACCAACCTTTCTGCAGATGTAGTCTCCAGGACTGAAAACCTGCGGTCGAAGTTTTAATACCAGTTCTACGAGAAGGCCTGCCTCACAGTCTTGGAAAATACGCACCTATATTTAATGTACATGTATACAACATTAATGTTGAGGAGAACACACGTAATGATGGTGCAAAAATTAAAACAAAACAATAAAATGAAACTGTTGACCAATTCCAACAGACAAATCTAGAACAGTTAAGCCAACGTTGTGTTTTAGCCAAACTCGAAGAATGAGACCTTTTATGAAACTCTCAACCGAAATACTACAGAAAAGAGGCAAAATGGAATTGTATCACACTGTCCAAGTGTCTTTACCTTCTTCAGTGTGTCCAGGTGAACATTAATAGCAATCTCTGCTCTCAGTTTATTGGGCAGGCTGCGAAGCACTTCCTGTTCATCTATTGTCTTCTGATTGGTCCAGAGGTAATCAAACCAACGTATGACGCGTTGCTCTAGCACCTTGCTTACATGCCTGAATTGCATGTAGTGTTTCAACGTGTCAACGCGGCTCTGAAAAGCTGCTCTTGTGGCATTCATATTGGAGATCATGGCTCCAACATTACCCACAATGGAGGCAAAAATCAGAACACCAACCTAGAAGATAAATATTGGTATTAGCTGTATTGATCAACTGGAACAACTGGAGAGGCTTTTTATGGATCATTCAAGGTAAGATAACATCAGTTAAGGAAATATCAACTTACCAGAAAGTCAAAAATCAGAAACAAATACTCCTCATCTCTAACTGGAGGAGGAGTCTCTCCAATGGTGGTCAGGGTCAGAGTGGACCAGTACAGACAGTAAATGTAACTTCTGGTCAGGGTGCCAAACTCCGGATCAGATGCATTGGGATAAACCCAAGAGTCAGATCCCAGTCCGAGGACCTTGGAGAAGCTGTAGTATCCACAGGCGTTCCAGTGGATGATCACCAGGATGTACAGAACCAGCTTGCAGATGCGGAAAGCGTTGGGGTAGCCCGTTCGTGTTTCTGTACGTTCAAACCATTCAAACAGACGTGACAGACGCAGCAGGCGGTTGAATCGAAGAAGAGGTGTGTAGCTCATTCCAACTGCCAGGTACAGGAGGTCCGTTGGGAGGATGGAGCAAATGTCAAGCTTACACTGCAAGGTTCGAATGTAGGACTCTCTTAGACGCCGCACATCTTTTACCATCAAGCCCTGATCCAAGAAACCTTTAAATACATTAAAAACACAAATAAACTAAAGCATTAGGGTATAAAACAACAATCCAGAACAGAATTTCTAATCAAAAATGTTTATGTACTAATGGAAATTAGATGCTACTAGTTTTTGCAGTACCTGTGTGGAGACGAACAGCTATATCCAAGATATAGACTCCATCACAGATGTAGTCCAGTACCAGCCACACCATCACATTCCTCATCTGGAGCTCATCAAAACAGGCCCTACACAAGCACAACGAAGCAAATCACAGCAACAAGTAAAATATTCACTATTCTTCTAGCTTACTAGCTTCTTGGTCCCTACCAAATACTGTGGGATATACACAGTTGCAGTTAAGAAAAGTAGAACAAGAAGCTGAAAGAAGCTAAAACGCGTTTCAGAGCTGCAGCAAACTTCAGAGTCTGGAGATAAAGGAAGTTATGTGTTTGTTTTGTTTTGTTTGTCTGTTTAATTGACCACGTTTTATTTCTGGGTGGAGCCGAAACACGGGGAAAACGCATGCATAATGTTTTATTAACTTTGGTTTACGTAGCGAGATAGGACACAGCAGTCTCTGTGGTCGACTATCTGTATTTTTGAGTTTTGTCTTTACTGGCAACCACTTTTATATCATTTTGTTGAATTATTGCATCTTTAAAGTATGTTTTAGGAGCATGTTTGCTTGACTGACAGGTGTCTCTGTCAGCCAGTTTGTGCAGAAGAGGTGCTTGTCACAGTTTGCTAGCTAATATAGCTGTCTTTGCCAATTCCTCATTCAAAAAACAATACTGGATTTCTGACACCAAAAACTGGCAAAACAAAAAAGCCAATGTAAACCAAAATTCAAGTTTCTGATCCTCTTTTCAGAGATATGAAAATAATGACGGCCATGTTTTTTCTGCAGTAGCCTACTGGAACTGTAATAGTTACAATTACAGTTACAGTTATAGTCGTTGGGGTCTCTAAGAAAGATACACATTAGTACCAGAATTGAGAAAGGTATCATTGTATTGGAACAGTATTTCCCAACCTGACAACCAGTAAGGTCCAGTTGTAAAAAACAGCAGCACCAATCACAATCAGCCAGTGGTAGTAGGCATCATCAGATGGTGATAAGACCTCCACTTTACACTTCCTCCTCCTGACAGAGAAGAGAAAAAGAAAACTCAAAGGTTTATTCATATGTTAGTTTCAGGTCATGTTTTAATTCAAGGCATTTTAAAAGGTTTCTTGTTGTCTTACATGCGTCTGGAGCGTCTGATTTCATGATCTGCATCAGAGCCATTTTGGCTGTGGCTGAACCTGCTGGGCGGGGCTTGTATGTCATTGTTGGCGGGGCCTCTGAAACGCTCCAAGAAGGAATCCGGACGCTCCGTCTCCTCAGCCAAACCCTTATGTGCCCATTCTCTCAGAGTCATCACCATACTCACTATCCTGAAGAACAAATGATAGCCTACATTTATAGTAAATGGCACCAATCATTTACTATTTTCGAATAATTAACATTGTCGCTCACATTAAATAAATCAGTAAATCTAAATACATCGCTTTGAATATTTGCACCGGTGAACTTGTCAAATTTATCTTATGTGCTATAAGCTGTCATACCTGGATAGAGCTCCTCGGCCTTGCAGGGAATTCTGGGAATTAATGTCTCTTCTTTCAATGGCAGCCATTCTCTGAAGCTCTGAGGAAGTGTCATCACACATTGACTGTGCTCTACACACATACACACACACACACACACACACACACACACACACACACACACACACACACACACACACACACACACACACACACACACACACACACACACACAAACACACAACAAATACATTATTTAGCGACAAGTATCTCCTTTTTCTTCACACAAGTAAACAATTACATCACTCAGCTTTTAGTGCTGCTTTGGTAACCACCGACTGCTAGGAAAAAAAATGGGGCTCTTTAGCGGCTAACTGCTAAGCTATGTTCATTAGCTAGCGGCTAATTTGTCTTTCTGCTGTTGGCTGCGAAGCAGGTAGCATATAGTTTTTCATCTCAGATTTTTTTAGCTGAAAGCAGCTTCCTGCAGCTGCGGGTTTGGTAAGAGCTGTGAGACTGAAACAACATTCTTTTTAAGGGCCATGAAACCACGACATTGAGTTAAGCTTTGCAGAGCTAACTGGAACCGTTCTGGTGGTATTCATTAGGGTTTTTTGTCACAACAAGCAACAACTATCAAATGAAACATTTAGTTTCCAATCCATTGCTAATATAAATAAATTATTGCTTTAGCATTCAATTGGTCATCTTAATGTTAAAGCAAATATCTATCATTGACAAAATGCATAACACTTTTTTGTATGCTTTTTGTTCTTTCCATTTTTAGGTCATAATCACGGGATTACGACAAATGAAATTTGTTTTTAGGGTGACTTACAAAATCTGTGCAGGGACTACAGATGAAAAGTAGCCTTTTGGCTAACTCAGAAATGTTGATTAATGTGCACTGTCCCCGTTAAAGAAATAAAATTAAAAACAAACAAAAAGTCAGATATGACTTACAAAATGTATTTTTCAACTTGGTCTCCCTACATCAAGCTTTACTCTCAAAAGAGAAATTTACATTTCAAAATGACATGTATTTCTCATAGTAGCATTACATTAAAATCATTAAAACTCTTTTTTTTTGTAAGTAAGCTAACGAATGCTACATGCAGTATACGAATATCGGTCTGTTTCAGAATCCGAATCCGAATTAAATGTATTGCCAAGTAAGTTTACACATGCAAGGAATTTGATTTGGTGTCTGATGGTGTCAACATAAACAATCTCAGAAAATAAGTAGAAAAAGTAGGCCCAAAATATAAAGATAATAAAAAGTATATGTAAGAAAATTATTTAGCATAAAAAAAGAAAATGCTAAAGACATGTATTTATACCAAATATTTGTGTGTGTGTGTGTGTGTGTGTGTGTGTGTGTGTGTGTGTGTGTGTGTGTGTGTGTGTGTGTGTCTGTGTGTGTGTCTGTGTGTGTGTGGGTGTGTGTGTGTGTGTGTGTGTGTGTACCTGCTGAGTGTGCTGTCAGCTCGGTCACTCTCGTCCTCTGTCCATGTTTTCACGGACAGCCTGTGTGAATCTTGCACTGGATCTGTCATACTGTAGACAGCAAGTCTAAATTCATTTTCATTCTCACCACACACAGACATACCGACTAACAACTGCAAACTACAAACTACAATGTCAACTTCACATACACACACACTCTCATAACACACATGGATAAAAGCAATAAAATGCTAACTGCCAAACACACACACAACTCACAGCACACACTAATGCAATGATGGACCCACAGTCACAAAAGGAAGGTCATCCAGTATGAGGTCATCCCATGTCAGGCATCACCATGGAAACCACATAGCATAGCAACAAGCTGGAAAGTAATTATGACAACATATAATAAGAGGGAGAAACAGAGAGATGTTCAGTCAACAAACCTGATAATTGTCCAGATATCTCAACGTTAGCTCGTCAATCCCTCAGTTTATGTTCACGTCTGTGGTTCAGCTGCAACACTACTCTTTCCATTTAGTTAGATTCATGAGACATTAATCATGAAGGACAGAAAAATATGATGGGTTGGATGGGTAAATGAGTGAACAAAAGCATCCTATCAAAGGAAAGATCACATGGTTAACGACAAAAGCATCCTTTAAATTGCAAATTGTGTGTCGTGTGTTGCTCTCCACCAGAGAGCTCATCTATATTCAAGAACCTTGTTTGAAGTGGCTTCTGAAACACAAGTGTGTCTTTGTGTCCGTATATTCTCCTGATTACTGAAAGAGGATGCACACACCTGCACACGTGAAATTGAGACGTGTTTTATAAAGGTTACTCTCAGAAATAGTGTAGGTACATGAACATAAGATCTCAATGTGCTGTATTAATAGATAGAAGAGGAAAAAATCTTGGTAGAAGATGATCATTTTTTGAGTTACAGATGAACGGAAGTGGGTAGAGGACACAGAATCTTAATAGAAACAGACGTTATCTGGCTAGAAAAGGTAAGATTTTGTTAGAAAAAGAATGGACCTTGGTATAATTAGACCAGATTCAGGTAAAATACAATCCTATCGGGGTAAAACAAGACCATATCTGGGTGAAAAAAGGCAATGTTTTGGTAGATAACACTAGAAAAGGATGTTACCAAGGTAGAAAAGGACAGATTTTGTTTTAAAAAGACTGGATCTTGGTAAAATTGGGCCAGTATTGGATAGAAAACATCTGCATCCCTGAGAATAAAACCAAATCTGCGTATAATAACACTGTATCCGGGTAAAAAGGGCCGTATATTGGTGGAAAAGACTAGATCGGGGTGGACGACAACTGTAACTTGGAGGAATTAGAAAGGATCTTGGTCAAATTGAGACCATATGGGGGTCAAAAAGGTCAGATCTTAGTAGAAAAGACTGGATCTTGGTAAAATAAGACTATACAGTATTTTTAGAATAAGACTGTATCTACTTAGAAAGAGCAAAAGTTTTGTGCAAAAACACAAGATCTGGGTCAAAGACGACAGCATCTAGGAGGAATTAAACTGGATGTTGGTTAAATTAAGAAGATAGAAAAGGCCAGATCTTGGAAGAATACGGTAGAATCTTAGTAAAAATATCCAGATCTTGGTAGAAAAATACTGGATCTGGGCATAAGGTTGAATGGCACAAATAATTGCTGGATTAGAGCCAGGACACATCCATTAAGATTCAAGATTCAAGATTTAAGAAGCTTTATTTATCCTGAGGGAAATTGAGGTGCAACAGTTCAATACAAAGAAGGAAGGAGAAATATACACTCAATATAACTAAACTACTAAATATACACTAAATATACATCAGATATTACTAAATATAAACTAAAATAACTAAGTATAAACTAAGTATAACTAAATATAAACTAAATGTATCAACAATAAGAGCAGCTTTGCAAATAAGAAATAGTGAAATAGTTACAGTAACTACGTAGGTATATACAATATACAACAATACGTATAGTGCAAATGGCAGTACAGAAATAAGATAACTAATAAAACTAAGCTGAATACTAAATACTAAATAAAGTGACATGTGAATAAAGTGACATGTGAAAGTAAAGTGAAATGACAGCATTGCGATGAAATAAAGTGTCACTGAGTCTCCAATGTTCCTCTAACGACCTGAGGTGGATGAGTTAAAGAGTCTGATGGCCACAGGAAGGAAGGACTTCCTGTGGCGTTCTGTGTTACACCGGGGTGGAATGAGTCTATTGCTGAAGGTGCTTCTGTATGAGGTCAGCACCTGGTGGAGAGGGTGAGCGTTGTTGTCCATGATACTACGCAGCTTGCGCAGCATCCCCCTCTCAGACACCACCAGCAAAGAGTCCAGCTGGACCCCCAGGACGGAGCCAGCCTTCCTGACGATCCTGCTGATCTTGTTGGCGTCTGCTGACCTCAACCTGCTTCCCCAGCACGCAACACCAAAGAAGATGGCACTGGCTACCACCGACTGGTAGAACATCTTCAGCATGGTGTTACAGACGTTGAAGGACCGGAGCCTCCGCAGGAAGTAGAGTCGGCTCTGGCCCTTCTTATACACAGAAAGCTCAACAGCTGCCTCTGAAACTGCAAATATCCACACCACCATCATTATGTCTTATCAACCACAATGTTGACATGGCAACCACCTACTTTGCCTTGTCAACCCAGCCAACCTGTCTGTGTTGCTGCTAAGCTCCAGCAGCCTGATACTTAGCCACTGGAAGGTGGACATACTGCAGAATGAAGCAGTCCCACATTGTTCACATAAAACAGCAAAAAAATTAATGGAGATATTAGTTTTGAACACAAAAAACCCCCTGAAAAACAATGTCTGAAGCAGATATACTCTGTTCTCTCTGTGAGAAATTCTGGTTTTAAATTATTTTGCTTTAAATGATGGTATACTTTGAGTTGAATCTACAGTACATTATAACTGTAGTCCAATTAAATATAAAACTTAAGAAAATCTTGAATTATCAAACCACCCTCAAGAACCCATATTTGACAAAAAGTAACACAAATAATCAAACATGTATGGAAAAATTATTTTATTGAACATAATCGATCCGATCAAACACACTGAGCTATGGAAGTATTGCTATCATGTGAAGCAATGTTTTTGTGGCATTCCAGAACGCCAATAAAAACATGTGTACAAGAAAACAAAAGAAACAGAACAAAAGTGGAATGTGAATAAGCAGCAACAAACCTGGATCAATTTGAAAAGTATCCACAAATTCACCCGCGACATTAAGACAGATAATATTTTTACAATGGAAAATTTAATCAAGAAGAAAAATCTGTTTACATGTTCCCTGACGTTTAAACATGGATCACTTTTATCAGCTCTTCAAATTCAGATGTTCTCTTCTGTTATCTCTTATTGAGTTCATACGAAAGCAGTAGCAGCTTTGACAAGTAAGAAATGCAATGTCCAAAATGTATAAAATAAACTCTCACTAATTACTATTCAAGGTTTTTTAGGGTTGTGGTTTAATGTAAGAGAATTTTTAAAAGATGTAAATAAAGCAATTTTAAGGGTCAGCATGCATTTTTTAAAACAATTTAATTCCCCCAGATTTGTTGTTTGTCATAATACACTGAATGTTGCTATATATTATTGGACTTGAAATTAATTTTGTGTAAATCCAATGAGTAACATTTTGATGTCAATAGGTTTGTAATGGATTATCTGCACCAAATGATATTTCCACCAAGATTCAAAAGATTCAAATGAAGCTATGGCATTATGTTCCGGGCAGTTAAATGTGTTTTTCTTAAAAGATAATCCATAAAAACTGAATTCAGGCCTTAATTACCATAAAAAAGGGGACATGTTATACATCCATTGCACAATTGTTCCATTAAAATCCCATAATTAGATCAGTGTTGAAAGGTGAGTAAAAGATCTAACAGTGTGAAGACATGCATATCATATTATCCTGCACAGCTTTGAGCGTATAAAAAAAAAAAGGCCAAAAGGTATTCAGTGAAGAATCGTTTTATGGCTTAGGAACCTTTAATGCTCATTTGGTGGTTTGGCTGGCACATTGGAAGATACAGCAGGATGATTGTGAGGTGGTGACACATGGGGAGCTCTAGGCAATGCAGCCGAGGAAATGTTATTCATGTCGGTACAGTAAAAGAAATACTGTTTAATGGGAGGAAAATAATTTACCTGGCTGTGAGGTCTAAGTGGTTACTGTCTTAAAATCCCCATGTGACACAGCCTTTATAACAGAACAGAAACTAAATTTCCTGGACAGGATTTCCTTTCTTCAGGGTCATAGGGGGGCAGGAGTGTCTCCCACAATGCACTGGGCAGACGCAGTCTAGACAAACACATTCACACTTATGTTCCTAACTATGAGCAGTATTGGTAGAGTAGTCCTTTAATGTGGCACTGCTAATCAATAAAACCGACACTGAGATTCATTTAAAACTAATATTTACCCGTTGGCTGTTATAGAAGTCTCACTTTTCTGCTAAATTTAGGACCGTTTTGAAAGTTGAAATTCCTTTTGAGCACATGATCACTAATATTTATTTATTAAGTGTCATTATTGATTGTTGACAACAGAATGCAGAAAAGTGACACTTTTTTTGGGCTTATGCAGAATAATCGCTTAAAACAACTAAACAACACAGCTCATCTCTTCATGTCTAATCCAGTCACACAGGCAGAGAGTCAGTGTGTGTGTGTGTGTGTGTGTGTGTGTGTGTGTGTGTGTGTGTGTGTGTGTGTGTGTGTGTGTGTGTGTGTGTGTGTGTGTGTGTGTGTGTGTGTGTGTGTGTGTGTGTGTGTGTGTGTGTGCGTGTCCTTTATGCCCTCTTCATGCCTCTCCCCATCAGGCAGGCGAAGATGGTCATCACCATTTTCTGGTTGACCTCCACCAGGTCGTCAGGCAGGGCGTACACTTTAGCTCCAATCTTCCTCGCCATGGAAACGGCATACCTGGTTCAGGAAAGGGTCATAGTTAGTATCACCGTGGCAACACATTATAGCTGTGACATTCATTGTATTTTGTTGTTACTTATTTATGCAGCAAATGCATTTGTGGGCTTTGAAAGTTACAGCCACTATAAATAAAAGGAGCGCTGACTTATTTTATGTTTCGAATCTCTCCTGTATCGTTCATCATTTTTTAAATTGTTTGTTTCTCTTTATAGTAAGTATGTTTTTCATACTGTTCCAATGGCAAAATACATACCATTGGTTTTATATCTGTAAATACACATCAATAATTATATATGTTTTCATTACAATAATAATATTATATAATATAATGGAAGTGAAACTTGACTCAACAATATCCTGCTGGTATAATAATCATTGGTTCATTGAATAATATTTGAAACAAAGGGAACAAAGGAAAATATCTGGAAAATTGTGTTTTAATCAAGCCTTTTTTCCTTTTGTTTTGGATCCATCATTTAATAATTTAATAACTTGAAGCTTAAATATCTGTATTTGGATTTAGATTATTCTGAAATCCTGAGCACAGAAAAAAAACACTTGACAGTGCTTTCTTTCATCCATAAACGGTTAGTGCAAGATAACATCCCATTGCACGCTGAAGATATATCACAGATACAATATTAAGTGTAACCCGGGAACAGTCAGAGGAAGCAGGTGGGTGGTTACTTGGCGTTGTTGAGTTGGTCTTCCTCTGACAGAGTTCCCGTATGAACCAGTTCAAAGTTCACACTGGACGGCTGGATGGCATCAATCAAGTCCAGAACCGGAATACTTGTACCGATGGATTTATCCTACACAGACACACCCACACACACACAGTTCACACATTTATACTCCCCATAATGAAACATACATTTAAAACAAAAAGGTTTTTAACATAACACTAGTGGATTTTTTTAAACGGTAAAACATTGAATTATCTTTGGTAAACAAAGAGCTATGTTTTTTATACATATCAATGATCACATCGTGATGCACTACATCAAAGACATAAAACAGTAGCATTAACCGTAGCGGAAACCATTGCAAACATGACAGTCCTGATACCTCTGGTGGAAAACACTGTAAACTATAATTTTACGATTTGCATGCCAAGACTCTGGAGTTAAAGCGTGACAGAATAAAATGCAGATGGTCTGAGTATGTGTTTTAGCTACACTGTTTATCATGGACTTATTGATACCACTTTACAATAAGACTACCCACATAAAGGATTCATAAAGGGTTTATAATGAGGTTATTAATTAGGTTGTACACACTTTATTAATCATTAAGAACCATTACATAAACCAGTTCTAAAATAGTTTTCATACATCAACACAGGCTCACTATTTGGCAAGATGACTAAGCCTTATATTGGCTACCTAGCTAACTCCGTCTTCTTCATCAGGCAGCATCCTTGGTATCTGTTGTTCACTCAGTTGACAACCCCCCCCCCCCATGTTTTGTTTATCTCTTGTCTTATAAAATCTTATTAATGATTTATAAAGTGTTCACAACGTAATTAATAAATGAATTACAAACTATTCGTAAATCATTTATAGGGATAGTCTTATTGTTAAGTGGTACGGACTTAATATAAACCACATTTACCCTAATAAGGGTTAAATATTAGAGTAAAACTCACCTTAAAGCTTTTGATAGAGGAACTCTTGCCAGCCTCAGCTAGCGTCTTGTTGACCCATGAAATGATCAACTCATCCCCCGCTACATCTCCTTCTCCCAGGTCCTCCAGAACATTTAGCGTGTACCTGCAGACATTATAGGAGCAGACGTAACAATAACATTACTTTTGGTGAAGTATGGACCGAAATCATTTAGTTACATAGTTAGGGACATGATTACAGTACCACATTTCACAATATCTAGCTTTATCTGATGTAGAAGGAAAACTAATTTGGGCTGGTAACATTGCAATTCTGTACGTTGTATACGCTATATGAAAGAATTCTATAAAACCAATACTACATTTCCCATGAATCCAATTGCTTTCTATCTTGTTTTGCCTTCCCTGGAGTATTTCTGAGTGAGTTATTTTTTCTATGGCGTCACTAAATGGAATGAGCATGTTGGAAGTGTTCTTTAGTCTTTCAGCGCCCTCTACCTGCTTCAGACGGCATAGCAACTCAAACATGCAGAGTCTAAATGAGGGTGTTTTTTCTAGTTTTTGGTGATTCTTTAAAATAATGTCAATAAGCACACGTGAAGTTTCACTGTTAGGACGAAATCACCTCCTCATCAGCTGCCACACCAGAGCCAGAGTTAGAGTTGGAATTCCATCGTACAGGTCCTGTCCGCCAATTCCCACCAGAGAGAAACCGGCCTTCGTCTTTCCCAGCTCCACAGCATAGGCACAGTTCTCCCTCTGTTGGGCACACAGAAGGTTAGTATATTTTATGGAAAATCAATATATCACCATTTCAACATATATCACTCTTAATGTAGTGGCTCCTGCTTCAGATAGGTCTGAATTTGAAAAAGCTGTTTTTATTTTAAGCGCACTCGAATTAAATACAGGACGTCTTTAAAATCAAATAACTTAGAGAATGTGATCTTAAACCTCCCAACCATAACATGTAATTGGAATATAACCATATTTAATTACAGGGGAATTGTTTTTAATGTATTAACCCTAACCCTTGTTTACCATATTGTTTACTAAGGATGTCACAAGGACGGATACTTCGAATGCCTCATTTAAGGGCTGTTTTTGCTAAGGTATTGTAATGTTGTACAGGGTGACGGTTAATTAAAACACTTGTACAATTGTAATCTTTAAAGGAGATAATTGTTCCACAAAATAAAATATGTATTAGAGAGAAAATCACCTGTTTAACTATAAAACAAAAAACAGTTTTCATTAAAATTAAAGGATTTTAGTTTCTCAATGTGTCGAGAATTGTGGATTTTCAATATTATTATCGTCGACAACAACCTTTTTTTAATCGAGACTTCCTTATTCATACTATATCTGTATACATGCATGATACATTCATTAGAATATTAACTTTTGAGGATGAATCATTCATATAGCATTACATTTTATCCTGATTGACTTCAGTAGGTGTTGGAAAGTATGTACCTTCTTTAAATGTCCTCCTCCTACTCCCTTGAAAGGAGGCCTATTGACTCTGTCCCAGTCCACTGGCACCTTAATCTTCTCATAAAGCTGGAGGATCACCATGGCATCCATCAGATCCCTGCATTATAACATATGTATACACACATATATGAATTTAAACAGTGAACAGTAAACATGAAGGTGAAGTCCTTCCTCACGTAGAGATACTGACCCATAGATATGGTGAACATGAGGATTCACTCCCAGAGAGTTCATCCAGTTCCTGAAGGTTCTTTCCTCTCTGGTCTCACCTTCAGAGATAATATCAGACTCAGACTCAGGACTACACATGGAGATGTATTTACTTCATGAAGGAACCATGGATGTATGAAGAGAATTGGATACAGCGTTGGACCTGTTGATTCCTATGAAAGTGGCTCAGTGGAGGCTGACTCAAGAGAGCAATAGTAACCGTGTCTCGGTCCATAGAGCATGGGCCTGGCCCCCAATCTGCAGTTACAGATGCCTCTTTCCCAATGTAAGTCAAAGGCAAAAAGTATTTTTGGCCCAACGATGTCACGGACTGCGAAAAGGTGCTTCCTGATGGCTTGACTTTTTTTTTTTAAATTGGGAAAGAGATGTCTGTAAATCAGCATTTATTTATTTGTTTGGATTAATCAACCCTTATCAGCCCTTTATATAAATGATTAAGTCCTAAAACTTGTAAATCTAGTGTTATTTTCCCTCTCCAATCATCTGATTTAGACTAGAAGGGAAGTGACGAAGCGATTGGAGGCGGGGTTTTAGCGAAAATGCAAGTGCGCATGCTCCATGGACCAAAAACCCTAGATAATCAGGATATTTTGGATCATCAGGATATTTTTGTTTGGGTGAGACGCACAGGGTAAAGTGGAGATTCTGCGCACTGCTGATCGACAGCCAGAACACAAACCTCCAAATAAACAGATATCTCTTTTGTAAACAAAGTCCCAACTGTTTGTACATGTGCAAATCCAGCTAGATTGTATTTGGTTTTTTGTCTAAAAAGGAAAGAAGAGTACGTTACATTTGAGTGCCAGACGCACAGGTGTAACCCCCCTCTCCCGCCCAGTCATGACTCCATAGGGATTCCCCGATCATTTCTGCCAGATTTCTTATCAAGGGGGTGCGTCCCTGTCCCCGGCCCGTGGCACAAACACTCTGCCTGTGAGAGGCTGTGTGTATATTGCCATTAACTTTTTCGGACTGCATTTATTTATTTTGTTGACGATCTGCACGGTTCGAGTTAGGTGGGAGCCAGTGGGAGCTGAGCTCCCATAGAGTGAGGACTGGCTCCCATGAAAGCAATTAACTCAAATATCTGTGGGGGTCTCTGAAAACACAGCAGTATACTATTTTTATTACAAATACAGCTATTTTCCCTTTCACATACAGAGTAACATTGGCGATAAAGATAAATAGCTTGACATGACAAGTCATAAGAGTAGCCTAAACAAACTTGTGGGACTGCACTGTGAATGCAGCATGGCTGCACCACACCACCAGCCACTATAAATGCAAACTATCAATTTGAGAGCTCACGTCACGACCGTTAATCCGAAGAAGATTTTCATTCCTTCATTTTTAAAATAAAGATCCAGTATTTAACTTGAAGACGACTGGCTACCATGCCACCGAAAAAGAGGCCGCTTATAACGACGTCATGCTCAGACTTGAGGTTTTACTACCAAAACGCAAAAAATAGCTCCAGATAACGGTAAAGCAGCACAGATACCTGCTAGCTCTGCTGTGAATGTAGCGGATGCTAGCTCTGCAACTAGCGCTACTACATCTAGTGATGGCGCAACAGCCACTGCTGGGACACTGACCGATGATGAGGACATAACATCTGAAAAGGAGGATGAAGAGGCTGGGATCGGGACTGATACAACGGAGGGACTGCCAGAGAACTGGGGACTCAATCAGTGGCAATGATGGAAGGAAAAAAATCCCTGGCTATTTACAGGCAAGGGTGGCCTTGGATGCACTGCCTGTAAGGTAGCAAAGACACTGTTGCTTACAGAGAAAAAGACAAGTTTGCATTTGTCGGATATGCCTGGATCAATGGGACAGTGAGTAGTCCTGTTCAAAAGCAGTTGCGTAAAAAAATGTACATCCACCGTGACTGTGTTGCTCACAACCTAGCTATGGAAATAGCAGACCTTAAAAAGAAAGATATTCTTCCAACAAAAGTTGTGGAATTAAATTCCTCTGCGTTAAACGTGACAGCCAGTTCATTCAGGGCAGCCTATACTGTCGCCAAAGAAAGATTGCCTTTCACGAAATTGAACCCCTTTATGAAACTCAATGAGCTGAATGGTGCTTCAATGGGCCCTGCTCTGACTACTCCTGTGCCTCCATTGTGCAGCATATTGCAGATGAGATGAAAACAAAACTTATTTCCCACATTAAGTCACTTGATTCTCGTGTCAGTATAACGCTAGACGAAAGCACCATTCATGGATGTGCGTACATGATTATATATGTGCGGTGCGAAGTCACAGGGAATGGGGATATGGACAATCTATTTCTTTAATTAGTTGAACTGGACCAGGGGTCGGACTCGGAAGCCATTTACAATGCACTACTCAGTAGTCTCAAGGGAGCTGGAATGGATATGGAATTTCTTCAGAAGAACTTGATAATTGTAGCTATAGATGGGGCTGCGGTTCTAACAGGGAGACAGTCAGGACTCATAGTAAGATTGAAGAAGGATTTCTCCCGACTACAGGCTGTGCATTGCCTTGCACATCGTTTGGAGTTAGCTGTCAATGACTCATTGAAAACTGTGGCAGGGTGTAATCATTTTGAATTTTTTATTTCTAAGCTAGCTATATGCTCTTTACCACCAGTCAATGAAAAATGCAAGGCAGCTGGAGCAAGTTGAATTGAACATGCAGATTCTTAAAATCGGCAAAGTTTTACTATAAGATGGGTGGGTTTCAGTTTCAAGACTGTTAAAGCTGTGCTTAAGGACTTCCCTGTGTTGTCACGTCACTTTGGAACGGCCAGCGAAGATGTCTGGCGTACAGGCGCAGAGAGGGCCAAGTACACTGGTTTACTTAAGCATCTGACATCAACTGGATTCCTCTCTGATTTGGCCATCATGAAAGATGTGTTACGTGAACTGCAAGGGCTTTCCCTGAAATTACAAAGACAGGACACATCTCTAATCGATCCCAGCAGACATATTCACCAAACGATCGAGGTGCTGTCTGCTATGAAAGATTTTGGGGGGGGAACCGAATCGAAAGTCCAAACAAGCATAACCAGTGGCCAGCTCAAAGGGGTTACGCTTACGAAGATGCAGCCAAAAATAAATAAGCCCCAATTTTACCAGTCAATCGTTGACAGTCTCACTAAACGTCTTCCACACAGTGAGCTAGTGATCATGTTGAAGCCTATGGATCAGCACTTCTGGCCCAAAGAGAGAACTGACCTAGTTCTCTTTGGAAAACGTGAGATGGGGAAGTTTGCGAAACTCCTCGGAGAGTCGGCCACTAAGCGGTCAATGAGTTCAGAGACTGGAAATTGCAGGGGCATCAGGGAAAAACAGTCAAGATACTTATTACTGCAAGCAATACTATTCTCCTGACTTCTGCGCAGTGTGAAAGGGGTTTTTCGGCATGCAACGACACTGATGATCAGAATACAAACAGACTACGTGCCCGGAACCTCAATGCATTGTTGTTCTTGGATTTACAGTAAATGGATCACCTATGGAGAAATTTGACCCTATGCCGTTCGTAAGGTCATGGATCAAGAAAGGACACCGGACGTCAGCACCATGGGTTCCTGGACCATGACCACAACCTGTTGTAAACAGACCAGTTTGGTCTATTTTGTCTGCGTTTTACTTTGTACAATAGTTAGCCTATGTATTATCCCTCTTTTTAAATACAAGCTGAGGCCAACTGTTTGAATAAGTCCCCCTGATGTTCACTGCCTTAATTAGGCTACCGTTATCATTCAATACATTTTTTCTCTTTGTGTGTTGTAGGCCTAATTGCGCCTGTACGAGTTTGTAGCCTGGGCTGGGCTGTAGCCACAAACAATATTTTCAAACAAAAATAAAAAGATCAGTTTAAGTATACAATGTGTGCTTGTGTGTGTGTGTGTATTAATATGTGCGCGCGCACAAGCATTACACGCTGCAGAACATAGCCGTCACTAAATGCGCACCTGTTTGATTGTAGACTATTTACTTGCGCATCCATAGTTTCTTCTTAGAAATGTTTAGCCCCCACGGAGATGAAACCATAACTCGAACCCTGACGATCTGACTTTCTGCGGCAGCAGCGTTCACAGAGTTCTCCACATGGTGCAGCTCTTTGTTATCTTCAGACTGCGTCCACGAAACAATATGATTAACTTGTCTGCACCTCCCCAACAAGAACCAAAATCGAACTCGGTGAAATGGGTTTTTTAGCTGTTATGTCGGCATTTCCTGCTATCGTTATGAGGCAGTCAGTCTAAATGAATATTCATATGGGGCGTTTCTTTGACTATTTATAGGCAAATATGGGCGTTACGAAGTCCGTTAAAGCTGCGCCGCATTTCCAGTTGATTGTGATTTGATTGTGACTTATAAAGGGAAACCGGCGTAGGACGTGCGTGCGCAGTGTTTTATAAATCGGAATATTGTTGTGCGTATTTACTTGCTTTGTCCTACGTACGCCACCTTCCAATGTGAATCCTACGCTCAGCTTTAAAAATGAGGCCCCAGTTCTCTTTATACATCCGTGGATTGATCGTGAGAAAAGTATCAGTGCAAGGGAGATTATTGGTCCATGCTTACTCTCCAGGTTCCATTCCTGGTTCTCTGGTTTGGTGAGAGCCGGGTGTTTGTTGAAGAGCGTGGCTACAAAGGCCATGTTGAGCTTTGAGTTCCCGCTAACGACATCGGTGGCCGTTACAAACTGTTTGCAGCCGAGGCGGTCGGCCTGTTTCAGCATACAGTCTGCTCTCTTGCTGAGGTCCTTCTCCTGGAGACACAAACACACACACAATACTAAATCAAATAAAAAAGATACATTGATTAACAAACAGTATTAGACTTAGCTGCTTTAAGATAAAAATGTGCAT
Source organism: Eleginops maclovinus (assembly GCF_036324505.1). Taxonomy (NCBI): domain Eukaryota; kingdom Metazoa; phylum Chordata; class Actinopteri; order Perciformes; family Eleginopidae; genus Eleginops; species Eleginops maclovinus. Next base: position 22,236,586 of record NC_086371.1, read on the forward strand.
ATTACATAAAACGAATGGCTTAACAATTTACATAAACACCACTCATGTCGATCTCAATCCGTGGAACGTCCTCTTTTGTGCCGTCTGGAGCGATCTGCTCGAGCAGGTGGAAGTACGCCTTGGAGTCCTAAACAGACACACAAACAGATAGACACTCAGTGATAGACTCCCTCACACTGGTATTCAGTCTCTACAATTAAAATCACATTTATTTTCCTGTGTTTTTCTCTTTTTTATCATGGTCAGGTTTCTTGTGAGTGCAGTGCCTTTCTGAGAAGTTCCGACGTTTTTGGAAGTCGAAGTGTTTGGAGCGTGTGCATGGAGAAGTCGCTAGGTGCAGAGTTTTTTTGTAAAGGCGGCCATATACACTCTTCTCTTTTGAGAACAGCTAACACAAACACAATGGCAGAAGAAACACGATATGAACACTCTCTGTCTGACACAGGTAGGACCCCGAGTGGGGGTTTCATTCTGCAAATAGACTATTTTTGTAGGCTAACCAGGAAGTTAGCTTCACACTGGCTCCCTCAACGAAAGACAATAGGATCTTTCAATTGGAATTTTGATTATTGTAGAAAATAAGCTCTCAAATAAAAGATTATGACACTTAACATGTTCTGTTCAGCAGGAGGATCTTTGCAAATGAAGGCTACTCAGGAATTTTTAAAGCTAAGATTCAATCGCCAGAAGCTTTACCGCTCAGCTCAGAACAACCAATGACTTTGACTTCAGCACGAATAAGCTGGCAACTTCTAATGTTATTTCACAGGCTTATGTCTTCTGAGCATGATGGCCTTTAATGTCTTTGACAACATCTGTAGAGTCAGTTGGCCTCCAGTTACCTCCTTTTTAGCATACGTGAATACTTTTTTTGTTAAATGGGGAATTAACTGGCTTATTTTATTTCAAAACCCCTAAGCTTGTGTTAACCACACATCTTATTTAAAGCTTTTAACCAAAAACACAGTCAAAAAGCCATTAACTCCCAAATGCGGTAATAGGATGTGCTAAATTGCTAACTCATTTCCAGGTTTTAAGGACTCATTCCTTCACCGCTCTTTACAGTGAGAGGTTCAGACTTTTCCCTACCTTGATATCTCCTGAAAAGTTGGATATGGACATTCCGACTTTCTTCAGGTGGAAATTGGCCCAGCGCAGCAGCAGCTCCTCAGGACTGAGCTTCATCAAGTCCTCCAGACTCTCCCCTTCCTCCAACAGCGCCGCTATAGCTGCACGCAGAAACACAAGCATGGGTCTGGTTAACACAACGTCATTAATTAACATCTCTTTGCTATACAGTTTCAAATGTAATGCCACAAATGTTTAGTGTTGAGAATCTGCATCATATTGTATTGTGCGGTTTTTTCAATTTGGGTCCATTAGTTTTGGTTTTATATCTACGAACAAGTCTTGAGTGTGTGTGCGTCTGTGCACACCTTCGTTGCGGCTCAGCTCTATATCAGCGAACAGTCCGATCTTGATAATCTGCCAGAGCAGTCCGAGCACCAGGTGAGGTTTCCCCTCCTTCAGATCCTGAGCTCCGATGTTCACTACTTGGCAGCCAATGGCCGAGGCGGAATTCAGAGCCAGGTTCAGATTCTCCTGTTGGAGGTCAAAATATGTGTCACATCATGGAAGTTATGTACAATCAGTGATGTAGGTTTAGATTTAAAGGTGGCATCACATTAAATACATTATTTTACAATTGCTTTCATTGTTCATTGTTTCGTTTTATCGTTTAACAGTCACTATACTACTATATCCCAATTTTGATAGTTTAATGATAAATGCAATGAAGTTAAATCAAGCTAAAAAAAAAGCAGTGGAGAATGTAGCAACTAACTAACCTGTGTGGTGAACGCTGTGAGTTTCTTTTTATTGATGGTTCTTTCATCAATGGTGTCAGAAACAGAGAGGTTGATGAGTTTACTGCAAAAACAACACGAGAGAAAAAAATATTAGCATTTTGGTCTGATACAAAGCCTAAAAATCAGACTGACACTGGGTAAAGGTAACAGACAAGGGCCTTTAGATTATGAGTAAATGGTTAAAGAAAAGGATGGATTACAACAAGCAATTGTGGCGATTGATCAGTATGCTTTAGTGTTATTGATAGGGTTTGGACGGGGATTTCTTAAGGTTTACCAGAGTATGACGCCATCTGACACCGCTTTAAACAGAGCTTCAGTCTCGGGGTTGATGGGCAGGACGTGCTTACAGTCAGGATCTTCCGCCAGAGAAGAGTTGATGTAGTTGGCGAAGGCGTAGCGCTCCTGCTCTGAAATACAGTTTGGTCAAGAGTCAGATCCCGCCCGTCATGATATTACACAGTGTAACCTAAAATACATTTCTATATGTTTTAGCGTAGCTTTACCAACCAGAAATTGAATGCTGAGTTCCTTCACTAGAGATCTCGCTGGTGCCCCCGATGGCCAGGATGCCTTCTTTCTTGTTCAGGGCCTTCCTGAAACCCTTGGCCATGCGGTCGTTCTTTAAATCGCCGAAAATCTGCAAGCAAACACAAATGAGTCAATCGATTGTGGTTACATTTTCTGAGATACTAATTAAGTAGTAGTTAGTGAGTCAAAACAAGCAACTTTAAAGAACCAGTGCTGATGTACTAAAGCTATCACCATCATGTGAATCAGTAGCTTTTTTCCTTCTTAATAGGCCCATTTCTTTTTCAGAATACAGATGCCTAGGATAATATGTTTTTGTCACAAGCACTTCCTTTCCGCTAGATCCAATTGCAAAGTATAATTTGGTTAGGTTTGGTCCGCTGCGGGTATTATACACGGAAAGCGGCAGTGTATGTGTACTGGTGAGGTTTATCGTACCAGGTTAAATGAAGAAATGTGGTTAGTTGACAAATAAAAAATAAAAACAATTCTGTGTTTTTTTAAACATAAACTCAGAGAACTTCTGTGATTCTGTCTTGTGAGGTATTTCTCGAGGATATACCACTTTATTTTCAGAATATAGAACAGTTTTCTTCTTAAAAATGTACAAATGTAATGTTAGAAAAAGGTCAAGTTTAATAGCAGATTATCAAAAGATTTGCTGTTTTGCTTTCGTTTTTAGACCTCAAACATTAAGACCCATTTTGTCACAAGTAACATTCCCCCACAGCCAATTTACCCCTTCATCACCACTTCAAGAACCCCTATATCAAAACTATATCTCATGTTCCAAACATTCAAACAATAATACACTGATATGAATATTTACTTTTAATGATATAAAAGTGGATATTGTACTTGAACTAAAGTTCAAAGTTTAGACAATTATCCTTTAAGCTAACTATTTCAACCATTTTTGCGTTATGTTAATATATTTGTATTGTGTTCATGAATGCCATCTAGCAGCTGTTTTAGCTATCTTTTCAATATTTATTGAATTTAATCTCAGATCATTTCTGTGTTTATGTCTTGTGTGTTTGTGAGATATTTTTTGCAAATGTACCACTTGAATTTCAGAGAAAAGCCCAGCTTTCTATTCATACATGTACTGTACACATCTAACTTTGGAAATGTATAGTATATTTCCCCCTCCCCCTAACTAGCTTTTTTAATTCACCTAATAGCCAGTGGATGATGGACTTTATTCAGTCAAACTTTTATTTGTTAGTTTGTTAGTTGGTTGGTTAGGGGATGAGTGAGTGAGTGAGTGAGTGAGTGAGTGAGTGAGTGAGTGAGTGAGTGAGTGAGTGAGTGAGTGAGTGAGTGAGTGAGTGAGTGAGTGAGTGAGTGAGTGAGTGAGTGAGTGAGTGAGTGAGTGAGTGAGTGAGTGAGTGAGTGAGTGAGTGAGTGAGTGAGTGAGTGAGTTAGTTAGTTAGTGTTACCTACAGCCGTGAACTCTTCGAGGCTGATGCGGCTGTCGTTGTCCCGGTCGAGCTTCTGAAGCAGTTCTCTGACCTGGTATCCTGGCAGAGAGCATCCCACCTCCCGGAAGAGTTCCCCAAGCTCAGCGGCGCAGATGTAGCCGTTACCATCCACATCTAGAGCAGGGGGGGTGGAGGAAGGGAAGATGGTGATATTTTAGTTGGGGCCAATCAGGATTCAGTATCTGTTTTGAAATGAAAATATATACATTTGCTATTCTAAACACAATGACTAGCCTAGATTCAGTGTTTGCCTTTCTTCCATTCAAATGTACATGTGTTCACACAGTGGAGGATTTACAGAAGCCTCGGAGGCAAAACAAAATCATGGTGATCTGTTCTCTAATTCTGATCTGAATACTTTTTTTTTTTTAATCTGTGAAATAGGTACAAAGTAAATAAATATATTAATATGATAAAAAAAATAGGTTGTTAAATTAGGAGGCTAATGCAGCAGACAGTTAGCTTACCCTAGCATAAAGACTGTACTAATTAGCCTACCAGCACCCTTCAAACTCATAGGTTAGCAAATGTTATCTCTCTTGTTTAAACTGTACCTCAACAAAGTCACTATTTTAATTAGTTTTAAGGCCTTTTTTTCTTTCTTTTTTACCTTACAACAAGCTAGCTGTTTATGCTAAGCTACACTGCCTGGCCAAAAAAAAAAGGGTCACACACTCTAATATTCATTGGACCGCCTTTAGCTTTGATTACGGCACCCATTCGCTGTGGCATCGTTTCCACAAGCTTCGTCTTGCATTCATTTTTCGCCAAGATCTTGTATTGATGACGGGTGGTTCGGACCGCTGCTCAAAGTCCTCTCCAGCAAATCCTAAAGATTCTCAATCGGGTTCAGGTCTGGACTCTGTGGTGACCAATCCATGTGTGAAAATGATGTCTCATTGCTCCCTGAACCACTCTTTCACAAATTGAGCCTGATGGATCCTGGCATTGTCATCTTGGAATGACAATGCCAGATAACGTTGCTGAACCTAGACCAGACCAACTGCAGCAACCCCAGATCATAGCACTGCCCCCCACAGGCTTGTGCCCTTTTTTTCGGCCGGGCAGTGTTAGTTGATTATTTAGCTTAGCATAAACAGATACAAGAGTTGTATCAATCTTATTATCTAATTCTCACCAAGAAAACCCCAAAACATATTTTCCAAAATATCAAACCATTACTTTAAGCGATAACTTAAATGTAGCGTATCAAAGGTTTAATTTATTTCTTTCTTCTCCCGAGACAGACATCTGTCCATCAGATGGTGAACCAGCAGCGTATGTGAACATGTGTTTGTCAGGTGCTTTACTCCACTTCAAACATTATTGACCAACGCATCATGTGCTCGATGTCTGCAATATCCCCACACACATTCTTACTCACCCACTTTCTGGAAGCCCTCCCTGATCTCCTCCATCTCTTCAGCGCTGACTTTTTCTGACATGCTGACACCTATAAAACAACACAGCAGCTGAGGTTAGGTTCTGTAATCCATGTGGAACTCATTACAATTTGAACTCATTAAACATTATTAAGCATATTTCTTTATTCCTCTATTTACCATAAACAGTAACATAAGCTTAGAGACCCTTATAAGATCTAATCGATTTATGTAGATGGCTTCAGTGTAATATTAGTCTGTTATGGAGGGTGAGGAAGGTTTGTAATTAGCTGTAGTTGGCTATTTATATATCGGATAACAGCAGTATACCAGTATTTCACTACTTGGATATTACCAACCAAACCATTGCATTGTTTATTAAGCTTGGAAAAGGATTTATGCTATCTAGGCTAGCTGTTTTTAGATATCTTCTTAGTAAACCTTTTTTTCAACATTTATAGTTTATTTAATTTATATGGTTTATTTAATCCAATCAGCCATTACTTTAAGCTTTATTAGCCATTAGGTTTAACTATCAATTTCCGCCTGTTTCTTTTTAGCTATGTAATTATTAAATGCATTATTTATTGCTTTTATCTATTTGGCCGTTTAGCAGTTATTTTTAGCCCTCTTATACATTTAGTTATTAGGTTTAGCTAAAAATCCCAGTAGCTGTTTCTTTGTAGCAATTGGATTCAGTTAACTATTTTATTTAACTAATAGTATCATTTAATTGTTGTATTTGCTTATGTTTTCAACTTTTCTGCTCGGTTGCCAATCGTTTTTTACAGACACTTACTATTGATTTGTATGGTTAATATATAGATTAGCTTTTCCCAAATGGCCGTTGTACCCCCAGGAAACTGCCGAAGACCCCCTCGGGTATCTCAAACCCTGGTTGAGGAAAACATCAAGAGCAATGTGTGTTTCTAAAACAATATCTTAGGTAATCAAGAGACCTCACTGGAAACAATCTTTGCCAAACTATGAACACCATTTGTATCTCGCTAACAATTATTAGAGTTGTGCTGTAGTAAACTGATTTAAATATCCTCTAATATGCTAATTAATTGAATTAGCTGAATATATAGTATACATGTAAGCATGCAAAACCCTATGGAAACTGATCAATTCTATTAGATCTTAGGCTATGATGACGGTTTCTGAATCCAAAAAAAAGTTTTAAAAAAAGCAGAGCTCTAAAGTAGCATGGCAGCTAAATTTATCACACAGTACATCATGTAATGTTATCGAAAATATTAGCCCAGTGAGATTCGTCTGTGTATGATTCAATCAGAAGGAGAGCTTTCTGCTGCAGGGAGCAGAGCCCTAGAGCTGCCTGAGAATAGACTAGATGACAACTTGATGAATTACCTCCACAGACGATCAATACCAGCATAAGAAGCCAAAGCTATATTAATGGCAAATATTAATGGCATCTAACTTCAAAACCCTATAGAACAGTAGACTTGATCATCTAATAACATTTATCATTAATCTTTTATTTGATCATAAATCCAAATCTAACAAGGAGAGATCAATGATTTGTGTCCTCTTTTGTTTTAGTCTTACACCTGTACATTTTAAGCAATATTAGCCAGAAATTCCTTTTGAATTGTTGCTTTTCAAAGTTTCCAAATCACCTTTTTACTTAAAGTTCAACCAAGGTCACTTTCCATGCCATGCTCGAATTACATCACAGGCAAATAAACAAATAGGCTATTCTTCAGCATAAACATGCAAATATACTGTTTGCTTAATCAGGCAGTCACACGCACAGATGTCTGGCAACCACTGTCTCTAAAAACAATGTTTGTTTGAGGCTTTAATGGTATACTATAACACTCGTGGTCAGATTGTATGTGACATAATGCCAGTTATATTCCCAAGGTTTTTGAATAATGACTGGAAAAGTATTCTCTTAAATGCAAAACATTCCTGTTTACACAATATTTTTCAATTTCCAGCCTCATTTGGGGGTGAATGATGCCATTATCTACCTGCTGCAGTGTGTTTACTCGTACCTGGATGGGTCGGGATGCACTGTGAGAATCACCTTCTTTGATTTCTCCAGTGCATTCAACACGATCCAGCCACGGCTACTGAGTGATAAGCTGCAGGCTATGAGGGTAGACACGTCCACCATCTCCTGGATTACCAACTACCTCACAGACAAGCCACAGTAAATCTGGCTGGGCAGTGTTCTGTCTGATGTGGTGGTTGGTAGTACAGGAGCCCCACAGGGGACTGTGCTTTCTCCTTTCCTGTTCACCTTATACACCACTGACTTTCAATACAACTCAGAGTCATGCCACCTGTAGACATTTTCGGATGACTCTGCAGTGGTAGGGTGTATAAGGGATGGACGGGAGGAGTACAGAGCGCTGGTGGAGGATTATGTGAAGTAGACTGGAAGAAACCATCTGCTTCTGAATGTGGCCAAGACCAGAGAGATGGTCATTGCCTTCAGGAAGAAGAGGACGTTGCCACTGCCTCTGTGCGTTCTGGGTGAGGATGTGGCTGTGGTGGAGGATTACCAGTACTTGGGAATGCACCTCGACAATGGACTGAACTGGAGGGCCAACACTGACGCTGTGTACAAGAAGGGGATGAGCCGACTCTATTTCCTGAGGAAGCTGAGATCCTTCAACGTGTGCAGCAAGATGTTGGATATCTTCTACCAGTCTGTTGCTGCTAGTGCACTTTTCTTTGCTGCCGTCTACTGGGGGGGCAGCATCAGAGCCGGTGACACCAGCAGAATCAATAAACTGATCAGGAAAGCTGGCTCTGTCATCGGCATCAAACTGGACAATTTTGAGGCTGTGGTGGAGAGGAGGACTCTGAACAAACTGTTGTCCATCATGGATAACCCACCCACCCTCTCCACCTGCAGCTGGAAGGACAGCGAGCTCCTTCGCCAACAGACTGCTCCAGCAACACTATCAAAACGACAGGTACAGGAGAACATTCCTGCCCACTGCAATAACTCTGCACAATAATTCCCTTCTGGCTGGCAGACAACTCACTGCTCCGTAGCCTCTCTGTGAACTGGACTTAACATGCACTCCTTCACACTTAACATTGTACACTTACACTATATTATTATTGCCTTTTTGTACATTTGTATATTTCTCATGTTTATTAATTTTCATTCATTTTTATTTTGTATTCTTATTTTTGTTGTTATTATTTGCTGTCTGATCTGCTTGTTTTTATATTTCGCTGATGCAACGGAAAATAATTCCCAGTTTGGGATAAATAAAGTATTTCTGATTCTGATTCTGATTCTGAATACAGACATTCTCCACCTCATGAAAAAGATACCTAAAAACAACAATAGTTACTGATTTACTAAAATGGGAAAATTGTGAGACTTTTTGAGAGTTGTGCCAGTACATAGGAAATGCAATGAACTCAAGTTATGTTTATAATCTTCAAAGATTGGTGGCTGTTTTTGCAAATATTACAATTTCAACCTTTTCATTGTGAAGTATTTAGATGACAGACAAAGTACACTCCTACTGCCACCAGATGTCACTGCTTGAGGAAGAACAGACATTGGTTTTAGGGTTTGCCCTATGTTTTACGAGTATGTTTCTTAAAGTAAATGTATTAAAGATCTGTTTTTGCCTAAATTAATCAGAAAATCACACCAAATGTGTTCAATAAAACAATATGAGCATGTTTAGGAAATACTGATAAGATAGCTGTATTGGGGGGGTGAAAATGGGAGCTAATAAAGTTAACAAATAAAGTATTCTCTATCCTTTCAAACGTATTTATAGAACCAAATTGCAATGATAAAAAATACATAATTCAGACATAAGTTCGTAGTTAAAGCCAATCATGACACTGCATTGTCTCTAAATTTAGATTCAGAGAATGCATGACTGAAGGAACGTGTTTAACCTACAGGAATCTTGATGGATCCTGACACACACACACACACACACACACACACACACACACACACACACACACACACACACACACACACACACACACACACACACACACACACACACACACACTGTCTAGAGTGACGATGCAGTTCATATATCCATGCATCCAGACACATGTCTGCTGCTGTCTTACGCTAACACTCCATTGTTATTAATTTCCTATGAGAAAACTGCAACCTCCACATGTTTGGAAACAACCATAAAACGTGATAAAAATAAAAGTGGTCATGAAATATTTCATACTATTATCTGCAAGCACTAACTGCAGGTACATCCTTGTTTTCACTTGATTTATAGACTACACAATAAAGCACAATACCCTAGCTGCATACGCTTCTTCATAAAAAATGCTAGCTTAGTGCATGTTTTAAAATGCCAAAAAGAATTCATACAATATTCATATACATTCATAAAATGGTAATAAGTAAATAAATAAAACATGCACAAATGCATTTGCACACGAGACTAACATTTATTCAGCATTCAATGGAAATATTCTGTGGATAAACTAGCATTTAAAATGAGCTTTTGTTCTATGCTTAATATCTCACAATGACTGCGCTACTGTCTCTTTTTACTCAGTGCTGTATTTTCCAATGAAATTGTATTTTCTGAATGAAAGAAGACACGCTGTGCAGCAGTGAGTTATAAATCATTGTTCTGCTCCTGAGTTAAGCTAACACAAGACTTCCCCCCCTGACTGATGAGAAAACGCCCTATGCGCTCCTTGCTCTTACCTGAAGTCCTCTGTTGCAATTCAGTACAATCACCCGGGGAAAAGAATCCCTGTGTCCGCCTCTCTCTGCTCCTCTGTCCCGTTTTCTTCAACTGAGACCGCCCGGTGGAGAGATTCGCTCCGCCCCTCCGCGCCACCCCTACCCTACGAACACACCCTCCTCTCCTTCCTGCTGTCATGTCCGACCACTTAGCAAGAAAAATAAACAGTGGAGATATAATAACATTGTCTTTGACTGAGCAACATTGGCGTATGTTTGAACTGAACAAAAGACTGATACAAATAAAATGGAAGATGCTTACTTTATGGCTAATTGTTACGTTAATGCTAACCAATTTAAAGCAAACACTCACCACTAGCTAATTTAGTTCAATGGCTAGGAGTACAACGATAGTTATTAATTAGAAAGTGAAACTTTGGGGACATTTAAAAATATGATCAGGTATTGTTAGTATTAGTGATCAATTGCTTTACTTTCAAATGAATTTCTAATTAGGGTAGATTTATGACAACATTTTGTTCTGAATTAAAAAAAGCTTTTCAACTTGCAGGAAGCCTTGAATATTTATTTACAGTGTTAAGCAAAGCAGGATATGTTTGTTGATTCAACAATAAAGCTTCAACCCAAAAAGCTATGGGAGTTTTTATTTGTGTAGTTTATTTGTGCTGTAGTACGGACTCGATAAGGGTACAATAAATACTTTTATTAGCTAGCTAAATTCAAGCTGCTATTCCCGCGAACTGAAGGTCCGTCTTCGGAGCAACCGACTTCGCTCTTACTGCCGAAGTTAGCGTAGGAACCGCGGGATCTGCAAGCAAATTAACTCATGTCTAATTTCTGTTATGTTAAACAGTAATTCAATTAAATTCAGTTCCCCATTTTGCTTTTTTTCAAGTAACTGTAGCTGTCATATCGCATGTCATTAGGGAACGTAAAGGAACACATTTCATTAGAGAACACCAACGGTTAGCAAAGTAATATCTTTTTTATTCAATTATCTATTTTTGATCTGAATGAGCTGCTTAATGCAAGTTGTTTGTGTTGTTTTATGCAATAAACAATTACAATACAGTAACTTCAGTGTTTGCATTTCTTTCAGCAATGTTTCATTGATTAATATTGCTACTCACTCCTGCCCTACCCATCTGCCTCGAGCCGTAGCCTACTGGTAAATACTATTTGACTCACAGGATGTTCAGCTCAAGTTTGTAACTCACTGTTTAGTCATACAAGCTGCCAATATAGTGACTTGCTCTTTTAATAAACAGTTTAGTTGCAAAATAATAATACATTACCTACATATTGTACACAAAAGACCACACCAAGCAATTGAATGCATTTTGTCTTGAGATAACAAAATAAAATCACAAACACCTAGGCAGGATGACAAACTTCATCAGCAAGCCCAACTTATTGAACTGTCAGAGCTCTGCAGCTGCTACCAGTCTCTACATGCAGGAATTCCTCCTGTCTCCCTCCTCCTCTCATTCCTCCTCTACTCATACCTTTCCTTCCTTTCCCTCCCCCTGTTGTTCCCTCCCTCTTGTCTCGCATCTCTCTGGAGTGATGTGCTGAATCTTGTCTTGAGTAAATTCCTCCAAAAACCAGTAGGCTACGATCTTTCCAGAATGCATTGACTTTTCTGTTGGCCACCCTTTTTGTTCTGGGAAACAGTGTTAGGTTATGATGTCCTGCACAAACATGCTTCAATAATGTTTTAACTTGTGACAATGAAACATTAGTCATTAAGTTAATCAAAAGATGGGTGCAGTTATATCATATCTCAGTAAAAAGGAAAACATATATAAAGTCTTTACTTAAAAGAGGAATTGACCTACATCTCTTGAAAGCCTTGTCATAATTTAAATATAACAAGGCTTATCTCTTGGCACCAAGTCAGATAATAGAATTCTATGATCGACCCTTTTTCTAATTTGATTTATTAACTTAACAGGTAGCTACCCCGGGATCACTCCCAGCATCACTGTTGTAATAAGAGACAATCTTTGGAGTCAGCTTTCATATTTTTGGTTAAGTTCATTTTTCTGCCAAGTTTTTTACTTCGTCCAAATTACCAAACCAACTCATTTCACAGATGTGAATGATGGATGAACCTTGCTAGTCCATTTAACTATGTAGCACTAGTGTTAGCTGGTAACCTAGCATTTGCTATGCTAACGATATCTCCCCTTGCTCCTGTCCGGTTACATCCTCGCTTTCAAATAGGTCAATTCTGGTTCTAAAAAAGAAGTGATAGTGATATCAGCATTCGGGCATTTGTTGTCTTTTAAAGATATATGCTTTGTGAAATTCCCTAACTTTTGCAACTCGAGGTTAGTATAACATATAAACTTATACCAAAATCAAACTTCTCCCAATGATAACTAAAATCAAGCCCCATTTTCTTACTGCAAGTTTTCCAAAAGTGTATTATCTGATGCTAACTTTTAGGGAATTTAGGCAAATAATTAAAGTGTATTTTGGGTGTTTTTTATTTTTGTCTGAAAGAATACGTTATGGAAGAACAAAAGCCTGTCCTCTCAGAATTGAACAGTGCCAAAAACAGCCTGCAGCGTTTCACCAAAGGTTAATAGCAGTGGAATATTAAGTGGTATTCGAAATATGATGTAACAACACTGTGAGGGCGACTGAAAGCCAATAGGATCGTAGGTCTGTAGAAATGTAACCTTTTGCTTTTTCCTGTGTGTGGGATTTGCAGTGCTGTTAATTATTCTGTCAATCACCATGAAGAATTTTCGTGGGCAGAATGTGCTGCAATATGCCGTTTGACTCGAATGTCAATATTTTTTCTCAAAAGATATACAATAACCTTTCAAGAGTTTTAAAAGTCCCTATTTCCTCTTTCTCCATCACGATCTCTTTCTGCTCCTTTCTCCTAACGCTATTACTTATCTACTGTAGCATCGTCCCTCCTTTTCTTCCTCTTTTCTCAAAAGTAAAGCATAGTAAAGTAGAATGTTTTTCAGGTCACATGAGAAATGTTAGAAAGCCACAGGAGGTAGAGGTATTAAAAGCATTAGAGGATTTCTCATCCCTTCCTGTGTTTGTGAGTAGATTTGACCTCTGACCCCCTCTATAGTACATTGATGTTGCATAAAGGAGTGGAGAAAGGAATGCCTGTGACCGGCCACTTCCACACTTCAAACTCTCTATTGTTGTTGTTGGCTGTCCTTTCTTTTTAATAAGGTGAGACGCTAATTGCATAAATCAGTCTAGTTAAAATGCAAAATGACTTGTGTTGGTCTATTTGTGTTTATACATTTCTCTTAAGTCACCAAAAGTAAGCATACATTTACAAGCCTTATTACAAATACAATGTCAGAGAACTTGGAATAATACAAAAACAAAACAAATATACAAAATCAACTAGGACATTTTATGCTGATATCTTTTAGTTTTCTTACCTTATTCACCTGTAATGTATTGAAGTTCTTTAAAGACAGTTTTTTCAGTGTATGGGACAGAAATGCGCTATGGAGGGAACACAGATTTTAAACTCTGCACACCATTAACATGCACTAATTATATGACACACTACAGGGAAGGGAAACCCCCCAAAAGCATAATAGGGCCTCTTTAACTACACCTGTGATACTACTCTGTGTATAATTACAACATACCTATATGAGTGACTTGCAAGTATTGTCTGAAAATAAAAATAAAGTGTATAATGATAAATACATACGTGCTAAATATGATTAATAGATCATTTTAGAATAATGACACCTTTAGGCTGTTTTTGCAGTTATATAATTACAAAATAGGTGTGTGTGTGTGTGTGTGTGTGTGTGTGTGTGTGTGTGTGTGTGTGTGTGTGTGTGTGTGTGTGTGAGCATGTGAGACTTTCTAAATGAGCGAGGGAAGGTGTGTGTTTATGTTCCCAAGGTCTTGGGCAAGGCAAAGAGAAAACGGTGTTCTTGTGTCAGGTTGCGTGTTAAGTTTGTACTGCAGTTTATCAGGGAGTACATGTGTGTGTGTTTGCCGGGCTTCAGGCTCTCTGGAAAAAACAATTCCCCAAACCACACCCATCTGACAGTGCCACCCCTTCCCTCCTCTCGTCATTCACCTAAGCCCATTTATCCTTATAAGGTCATACCGGCAGCTCGGCTGGGGATTGGACAGAAAAAACAAACATTTTGATTAAGGCACACAGGTAGAGGCTTGCACACACACACATCCACACTGCTTGATACAAATCGTATCTTTGTATGCTTTTATACTGAGTGCTACCGCTTCTAATGGTGCCATTGAATTAACACAACTATATTTTACTGTGTTTTGATTCTTAGTAATTGTATTTAATTCTCCTTTTTAAAGCAAGCTTGGTTCTGCATTAAAAGGCCTGGAGTATAATACATAAAACTACTGACATAGAACCAACATATCAATTATTTATCAATCTAAAAAGTAGTAAAACTACAAAACCTGGTTGACTATAATACTATTCAAATTATGTTCAAAGTTGCAAATCAACTAAACAAAACAACTCCCTAATAGGATCCAAGGACTGTTCACACAGACAAACAAGCACATGCTGAGAGGAAGCTGCATATTCAAAAACCCTCCTATACGAACAAATTCCCAACTTCAATGCAGAACAACAAAAGGTGTTAATCTGTGGAACAACTGTAATGATGACCTGAAACACCGTGAAACTTTATTAAAACTAAAAAAACTATTCAAACACCAAACTTTAAATGGTTATGAGCAGGACCGAGGATCTCAGGATTATTGTTCGTCTTTGACGATTTTTTTTTTTTGATTACCTGTAAAGATTATTTGATTTTTATTATTATTTTATTTGTAAAAAGAGATTAATTACGTTACATTTTTAAATCGATGCAAATATCACGACCGCTGACGAGAATGAACTGAACTATGTATGACTTTCTATTAGCAATGTTTGCTAGAGGGGGTAGGACTACAAAAGCTTTCATGCTTCTCCTTTGGAACATTTATTATTTATAATTTGTAAAAAAAAAATCTTTGTTAACATGTTAATAATTGACTTTAAAAAGGTATAAAGAAAACATCTAAAATAACGATAAAAGTCAGGAGTGATGATGTAATGTTGTGTCACACTAGACATGCTGCTTATAAAATCTTGCAAAAACACAGTGCATACCTGTCTCTGCGTTCACACAACACTGTTTGTTTACATGTGTTCTCAGAACCTGGAGGACTGTATAAATAAAAATGGGATTCTTAAATGTCCAAAAGAGGGTTTTCAAGATGTGGCACACATGCAGCAATTTGGGGAAGTGCTTATCAGGGACAACAGGAAGTAGCTTAGAGCAATTGTCCTCTGAGTATTTCCCTCTAGGCCACATTTTTTACAGTCATGGATTCTGCAAAAAATGTAAATCCTTTTGCCATCATCCATTAATTCTCACGCACGCTTTGCCGAGGAGAAAATAATCATCTAATGCATAAAAAGTGGGAAAGAAACTGTAATTTATCACAAGCTGTTGCCTTGAGTTGAAGACTGGAGAAACAGTGACCTCTAGCTGTCAAAAAAAGCATTACACAGTTGTGACATACATGAGTTTATTAACACACACATAATGAAACACACTACGAAATTGTGAGATTTTTGTGTCAGTAGATGGGTTCAGAGGTTTCCTTCAGCCTGAGGACTCTCCTGTACACTCCAGCTCAGATAATACGGCTCTGGATGGGACAGAAAAAAAGGAACGCGTCAGAAAAAGTAATCTGATTTATAAAAACGCCTGATGCAAGAACCTTAGTAGAAGGTTAAAATGAATTTTCACAATAAAGTCGCATGTAACTGTTGAATTATTCCAGAAGTAAAGCATTTTTTGTAAAGACTAAAAGCAAAGCAGGGTGATGGCCCTATTGGAATTTCCCAGAATTCATAGCAAATTCATAATTTCCTGTCATTTGTTAATCTAAAAGCAATGCTTCAGGGAGTTAGATGACAGTTCTTCAATTACTCATGCTTTATCCAATTTGTGCACTAACATGTTTCCTGTTGTCCTACTATAACTCCCTCCTCCTTCTCCTCCTCCTCCTCCTCCTCCTCCTCCTCCTCCTCCTCCTCCTCCTCCTCCTCCTCCTCCTCCTCCTCCTCCTCCTCCTCCTCCTCCTCCTCCTCCTCCTCACCTCTGCTTCTCGGTCAGATTAAACTCAGCCAGGGTTCTCTTGGCCAGTTTGGGTGTAGCAGACAGACAGAAGGCTGCGGACAGCTGGACCAACATCACCGCTCTCTGAGGAGACCCGTCGCTGCAGCACACCGACAGGAAGTCCTCCAGCAGCGGCTCTCTGCGGGGGAACACAGCAGGAAGTAAGAACATGAACCAGGGCAGGACGATACGGAGAGAATCACATCACAATACTTTCACCAAATACTTTGTACTTCCACTCCACTACAATTCAGAGGTAAATGGTGTACTTTTACTCCACTACATGTATTGAATACCTTTAGTTACTTTACAGATCTGTATTATTGATGGTAAATATAATCAGCCCTTAAATCAGACTTTAGTTCACCTGGAGTAAATCCAGCAGCTACCCTGCAGTATACAAAGCCATTCAAACTAGCTGCACCTTTACCAGCTCTGAGAACACTTCAATGATCAATAATTATAAAACATATCAGAGATATTATTCTGAAATGGACCAATCAAACAATGACTACTTTTACCTTTGGTAAAAGTACATTTTGATGAGAATACTTTTATACTTTTATTTGAGTAACATTTTGAATGCAGGATTTTACTGTCACAGAATTCCTACACTCTGGTACTTCTACTTTTACTCAAGTACAAGATCTGAGTACTTCTTCCATCTATATGTCTGCATGCTTGTTATGTTTATATAACTATTGTTATTCTATTTTATTTTATTTAATATTTCTAATTGGACATTTAACTTTAACTGCTTTTGATAATAGTAGTAACTTTATTGTATTGCACATTCTTACTTACTATATTAATATATATAGATGTTTCTATTTTTTTCATTTAGTTTGGATATTATTTTTAATTCTAAAATGGAGCTACCGTCACAAAACCTTTTATTGTAAAAATGTGTCTTTCAATTAAAAAAAAGTTTTCTCTTTTATAAATTATGCTATATAAATAATCCAACCTTAATCTCAGCCTTAAGAACAAAAACAAGGATGATAAATATTATCATTTAGAGGTTATTCAAAAACATTTTCCATGACGGTATTTTTCCAAAATGAAATACCAATATTTATTTGCTATATGAAAATGTTTGCCATACATTAGCGCTCTGTGGACACATAAAGGCTGTCTAAATCAGACTTGTCAGTGTTTATAGTTGTTGAAATGACTCACTCAGGGACTCTGTTCTTGGATTTGAAGAGCTTCAGCGTCTCCCTGCAAATCCAGAGAGAGAAGAGTCTATTTAAAATCATTTTTGCAGTCAAAGCTCTCCTGTGATTGACAGACAGATGCACAGCCCGCCCCCTCACCAGGCTGCTTGAGTCTTGTCGGCACGCAGCAGCAGGGAGGTGATGTTGGAGAGGGAGGATGTGCTCCACTCCATAGTGTTCTTCCTCATGTCTCCCTCCGACACACTCTTTATGTCCAAAGCACACGCTGCGAACGCCTCCTGGACCTGTACACACACAAGTAGAGTCGCTGACATTCTTCTCTGCTTTAATATGTTCCATTCTTCATCTCATCTGTGTGGCGCTGACCTCAGCACTGTGCTTGTCTCGGGCCATGAGCATGAGCAGCTCTTCTACCAGTTCAGACTTATTATCATGACCCAGGGCACGGATATCTGGAACAGAGAGAAGAAACTATCGTTATTATATCAATATATACGTTGTCTTTTCCTGGTTTTAAAGGCGGCATAAAATGATGTAATTTTCTGTATTTATCAGTCTGTTTTGGCTCATTTAATATGAGCCTTTACCAATTTAATTATTATACCCTCATCACTGGTGATTATTTATCATTATGTACACGTACCCTTCCAGATGGTGGGCAGCAGGTCCAGGCGGCCGTCTGTGTCCAGAGCCTGCAGCAAGTCCTTCAGACCCTGATGGTTCGGGTAGTACAACTGCAAACACACAACACATTTAAAATTACTGTTAGAGTTACATTAAAAGTGTCTACGTCAATTTTTTTCCAATCTTCTAACCCAGGCTTGATCATAACTACCAAATGTTTTTTATTTTTTCTTAAATATTTTTATTGAAGGCAAACAGAAAACACATTTGGTACATTAATATGAAATCACAGATACAAATGTCACAACAGTACAAAGCTATTAGTGATCAGCTTAGACTCTACTATTGTACAACAATTGACAAGCCATATATAATTGATCTTCACATGTTTAAACCACCTACATAACTACAACAGACCAGATAGCCAAAATGAGAGTTATGTACCGACTAACAGAACTAACCAAAAATAAATAAATAATAATAAATAAAAAAAATAATAAAGAATAGTAATAGTAAAACAATACAAAGACGAAAAATAAATATATATATAATATATAATAAAGAGGAAAGGGGTGGAGGGGGAGTGTCCATTAATCAGTAGACAAAAATGCGAGAGATTGGAAGAAGGTTAAGAAGGGGATGCCACTTAGTGTAAAACCTAGAGGTTTTGCCTCTTAAAGAATATTTAATTTTCTCAAGTTTTAGAAAAGACATAACATCTCTGAGCATTAGAAGGAGTTTTTTTGGATTTCCAGTGTAGAAGAAGAAGTCGTCATTGCCAATAGCGAAATGAAAGCCAGAATATCTAATTGCATCAAGCTGTGTCTATTGTAATCTTCTGGGCACCCAAATATGGCAATATGGGGACAGACTTTCACAGTGAGTGAAAGTGTTTTTGAGATAAACTTCTGCCAAAGGAAATACTAATGGGCAGGAATAGAACATATGGGATAGGTCGCAGGGAGAGGATTGACATTTGTCAAGGATGTCAATGACAGTGGGATATATTTGTGACAGACGTGCCTTTGAGAAATGAATCCTGTACAGCACCTTGAACTGTATGAGAGTGAGACGAGCACAGCTTGAGCTTGTATGAATTTTGTTAAAAGCAGCGTCCCACCAGTGATCACCTAAGTTCACACCCAGCTCAGCCTTTCCGTTTCTCAATAAAGGAGCTAAAGAATAGACTTACTTATTCTGGGTACCTTTCCACACCATAAAAAGCCAGAAATATCCTGATCAAGAGTCTTAAAAAATTGTTTAGATAGGAATAGAGGGAGACATTGGAACAAAAATAGGTACTTAGGAAGAATGTTAATTTTAACTGTTAATTTGACCTATAAGCAACAGAGGTAAACTCTTCCATCAAGGTCTGACTTGATTTTAGACATTAAAAGGGGAGAATAAATACCAAATATTGATTTATTTTCTGAATTGTTACGCTTCAGGTGCCACATTGTTCACATAATGGTTTCATTGATTCTCATACGAGACTTTTTGTACTGACCGAGGGAACGAGCTTCCTGTACCACGTCAGCACCACGTCGATGTGCTCCATCATACACAGCAGGTTGAAGAAACGCCGGCTGGAGAGGGGAGGAGAGAGGAGAGAGGAGAGAGGAGAGAGGAAAGGAGAGAGGAGAGTGGAAGGAAGGAAGGAGAGAGGAGAGGAAATATGAGAGAGGATAGGAACGTGGAAGGAAGAAAGGAGAGAGGAGTTAGAGACGAGAGGAGAGAGGAGTGTAAGGAAGAAATAAAAGAGGAGAGAGAGGAGTTAGGAGAGAGGAAGTAAGAAAGGAGAAAGGAAAGAGGAGAGTGGAAGGAAGAAAGAGCAAAAGGAGAGAGGAAAGGAAAGAGAAGAGGAGTCGAAGGAAGAAAGGAGAGAGGAGAGGAGAGAGAGGAGATTAATCTACATCATTCAATCTAATCAGTATAATTGTCAAAGCTAAAATAAATGGCTAAAAGAAGTCACCCTACCCTGAAAGACATTTAAAGCAGTTTCCCTTTGTCATGTATAAGTGTCTCGTCTTCACTATGAAGATCTTCCTTATGTCTTGTATCTTTAACTTGTTTGTGAATAAAATAAATGCTAAATGCCCCCATGCTACACACCCTTCAACATTTGGTTATTAATTATTACAAATTATATTGAAATAAGATCCTCCTAATTACTTCCTGCCCCCTGAGGCTTGGATAATGGAGGTTCAGTGTGTGTGCTTGCGTGCGTGCTTTAGTTTAGTGGAAGTTTTCTTCACTTACTAGAAAATCCCCTGGTGGTAGAAAGCTCCCAGCAGCCTCCAGTTCTCTCCATGTTCTACCAGATTATACACCCTGTAACCCAGCTCTAGGTCTTTATTGTTCAGACACTGTTGGAACAAACACAGGTTAGTTGGACTGACAGGAGAACAAAATAACAATGATTTAGGGAGACAGGATCAGGGTATCTGTGACTTTTAACAAAATGAAGACTTGGAAAAACTTTAAAATGCTAGTGTCAATTTAAATGTCACCTAAGAATACATCTGAAAATAAAAGCTAGTTATAATTTAAATTAATTCTGATTTTGATTTATAATTTAATTCCCCTTTGATTAATCATGCCTTCCTTTTTTATGTTTTTAATACTCTTAATTCAAATTATAACTAGCTTTTGTCTTCAGATGTATTCTTAGATGACATTTAAATTGACACTAGCATTTCAAAGTTTTAATTGAGTTGAGTGACAGTTCTGTTTTAGAGTGAAAAAAGTCAAATGAAAAAATAAAAATAGAACAAAAAGTATATACTAAGAAGATAGTAAAGTAAAATGTTTAATAACATATAATATAAAATATAAACACATATATTTATTTAAACCAGAACAAGTGATAAATATTTGAACAGTTTCCCTTGCGTGAATCTTAAATAATGCAGATGATTAAATGGCTTAATGGAAAAACAAGGCCTCAAATAAACCCTTTATTTTATAGTCTGACATTGCTCAAAAAAAAGGAGAAATTGACTTCAGCATGAAGCCATTTCTGATAAATATATATTTAAAAAACAAGTAACAAAAAACACTTACTATTCTCATTGCGGTTGAGAAGAATAGAACTGTAAAAAAGGAGAGAATATATCAGTAATCAGTTATAAAAGCCGAATGCAAAAATATAAACCACTCCGCTTTGTCATTGTCTGATCTAAATACCAGACATTGTTTCCTCACTTGCTTTTCAGTTTTCAAACCAAATAAGGAAGATTTATTCCCAAAATTTGCTGATTCATTCCAAACAAGTACCGCAGCATACCATCATCGGGGTCCTGGCAGGTGAAGCTTTTTCCCTCCAGCTCTGACATCACTTCCTGTAGAATGTCTGTGTTGACCGCGCCAGAGGAGGAGGCTGGAGATGAAAAAACAAAATCATTTTATACAAGTTCGCAATGAGTGGTGCAGTGATGACGTATTAGCATCGAAAGTTAGCATCCCAAGGGCTCCCTCGGGATTGTAAAATCCACATTTATGATACTTACACGTTTTGTTCAGCAGGTTGATCTCCACATATTAACACCACTTTTGTAGTACTTAAAGCATACATGCAATCATCAGACGTGAAAAGCTACCGTTAAGCTACAAACAACCTACATTACGATCAAATGACTTCACATGTCCATGGCTTAGCTAAAGGTGGCTAATGTTTGGCGTTGCAATGTTTAGACGCATAAAAAAATCTGCTGAATTCAAGGAACCAAAATTGATCAAATGCTAACTCATTCCCAGGATTTAGGAATCATTCCTGCACCACTCTATAGTGACACCCAAATCTGAAAAGGTATAGTTAGTGTGTGAAGGAGCATCACTCTCACCTGCTTTGGAGAAGGCGTTCAGGATGTGGTCGTAGGAGGCCAGGCTGGGAGCTGAACACACACAAGAATTTTTTCTTAACACAAAACTATTTTTGTTTCACGACTGTATCTCTCTGTGTGTGTGTGAGTGTGTGGGCGTGGTTACCTATCCCCATGGCCTTCATCTCGTTCAGAGTGTGTATGGCTTGTGTTTTGGCCAGAGAGCCGCAGCGCCTCAGAGCTTTGAGGACGCTGTTGAAGGTGGACAGGTTAGGCTGGACTTTCTGCTGATTCATCTGACTCAGAAGCTCCTGAAGTGGGAAAAAAACAAGTGGAGCTTTTAACAATATTACCATCAAGGGAAATGCCAACATACCACATTACCGTAATTTCCGGACTATAAGCCGCTAATTTTTGCACAAGCTTTGAACCCTGCGGCTTATAGTCCGGTGCGGCTAATGTATGAACAAAACCGGATTTTCCCCTAATTTTAGCTTGTGCGGCTAATATTCAGGTGCGCCTTGTAGTCCGGAAAATACGGTAATGACACCTAGGGTTAAAAGAGATCAGGTTTTAAGTGTGTTCAATAAAATAGTTTTGGCTAAATGAATGAACTTTATGAATAAATTGTGTAAAACACATATGGGAAAAAAATATTAAGAAATTATTATATCTTTTATTATTTATATTTAATATTTTAAATAATTTATTTCAAAATGCCTTTTACAAATGGCTGCTTTTATTTTATTTGAAATAAAATAAGAATAGTAAAAAAGTACTTATTTTACACTTAATATAAGGTTAATATTAATATTCCTCCAATATTTTTATTATATTCCATTTATTACCAGGATTTTTTTTGTTATATCTTAATTATTTATGTTGGTGCTCTTAACGATTAACCATTATTCTGGAAGATTCTTACTGATTTTACAACACAACAAGTGTAGAGCCAGATTTTACTTCATAGGGAATCGCATAAGAATGATACAATTTTAATAGTGTGGTCAAGTCAAATAAATCCCTAAATTATATCCTACAAAATGTATTGTTATTATGGATTTTTATTTCATAACATATATATTTTTAAATTATTATAAAGAATTCTTCTTTTAACATTTAATGATCTGAGTCCAAAAAGATATAGTATTTATCTGAAAGTGTAGAGCATAAGCATTTACATTTTTAAACCAACTTAACATGTCTTATTACAAGGAAACCTGATGATGTGTTGATAACACGTGCAACAGATGAAGAGTCTTACAGCGATGAGGTCCCATCTCTCGTTGTATTTGTCTCGG
Source organism: Eleginops maclovinus (assembly GCF_036324505.1). Taxonomy (NCBI): domain Eukaryota; kingdom Metazoa; phylum Chordata; class Actinopteri; order Perciformes; family Eleginopidae; genus Eleginops; species Eleginops maclovinus. The sequence continues at coordinate 22,259,638 of NC_086371.1, forward strand.
ACGTCTGGAGCTGCGGTCACCAGAGCGTTGAAGATGTGGACGTCAGCTGAAACATAAAGGTAGATATTAGTTGTCTACTTCCAGAGCAGAAACTTCAAGAGGTTATCTGCAGGCTTTAGAGAGCCACTGAGTCCACTAGTGTAATTCTTTAACACTGTCTCGTGGTACCATCAAGTAAAGCTTACACCGACAGCACGATACAGCATCATAAAACACACAGAGAAACATAACTACAACACAGACCTTTAACCGCCTGTTAAAATAAAAACAGATGTTTAAATCACTACATTTAAAACGATTGTTGCATTTAATGAGCCTGTATTTAAATTACCTGCATACTGTACTTTGTATAAGCCAAAGAAAAATATACCAATATTATTACCTACCATGTCAAAAAATGTAACCTATTAAACTTTGCAATACGGACAATACTTAAGGAGCATAACCTCTAATTATTTAACTCTTTAATACTCAGCACTAATATCTTTATTTATACTAATAGAACGTTGTATATATTGTAATTTGAACATTTCACTGTTGTTGGTTTATATTGTAGTACAATGTGGACATTTTTACTTTAAGTTTTTATACACTGTTTTAATTCCAAACAGGGACATTTTGAGTATTCTGATTCTAATGATGATTCAACCAGCATTATCTTTTCTTTTTGTGTGTTTGTATAGAAATAATAAGCCATTTTCTCATCCTGTATTCCCTTCCAACTCACCGGTCAGTCTGTTGTTGAGCAGGTCTGTGTACATGCTAAAGGCCTTTGCATGGGCTCCGTGCTGGGGAGAGACACACACACATTATATTTAATCTAAATGCACCAGTATGACCCTCGATGTTCCAGGACCCCAGCCCTCCCTGTAGTGTGTGTTGGTACCTTGACCATGCCTCTGATCAGAGCGGAGTAGCAGCGAGTGTCTCTCTCTGGCAGCAGGTTGAAGATCCTCTCTGCGTTGTTGTTCTCCTTCCAGCTGAACTTCACGAAGTCTGAGGCCCAGCGCACCTTCCCTCTGCCCCGCCTCACCTCCTCTCCTGGCTCCTCCTGACACACACACCACACACCACACACAAAGTTCAACAACACTGGGATGTAATGGCAATCAAAAAATGCCCAACTTCTGTTGTGACTTTTTGTTCAAGTAGTTTTCTTGGAATTAGACAGCTGACACTACAGAATAGGTCATTGTTGACATGGAAACTCAATTATTTTTTAATACAAAACAGCAATGGAGAACCTATTGGCTGGTAGTTGATAATGGAAATAATTGTTGTTTCTTTGAACTCCACCCTCAGGTTTGGATCAGCGATGACTCACCATTTCTTCCGTCTGCGCCCCCCCCTCCTCCACAGGGTCTCTGTCGCAGTACAGACAGATCAGGTCCAACAGGTCATAGGTTGTTTCCATGGAGATTGTGGTGCCTATAACAATTTAATCAAAAAGTAAATTTAGCAACATCACTAAAAAAGAGAATGTGTGTGTGTGTGTGTGTGTGTGTGTGTGTGTGTGTGTGTGTGTGTGTGTGTGTGTGTGTGTGTGTGTGTGTGTGTGTGTGTGTGTGTTCTCACCAGACTGCAGTAGTTGGTCGTACATTTCAACAGCAGCTGTAACTTTCCTCAGGTTGATTCGCTCCTTCAGCGCCTCCTCACTCACATCCTCCAGGAGCAGTGACACCGTCTCTGGCATCAGACACTACACACACGCACACACTCCATGTTAAAAAATGTAAAACAGAAAACAACCAGACTATGACAGTAGTGCAGCGAAACTGCCACAACTCTCTAAGCTTTACTTCTCATTTGCTACAGTCTAACTGGCGGCGGTTGAATAGCTAAAAAATAATACATATGTGTTTTCCTGACTAATTTTCCTTTACCTGGATGAAAAACGTCATGAGGTTAAGGAGAGATGTGATCAATCAACTCCCTTTATATAGAAAAAGAGTGCATCGACTAACTTTTTGCTTATTCAAGTAAGGATTCCTGTCACAACCCCCTGAAAGTATGTTCCATTATTCAATGTTTTTTTATATCCGTTTTTGATTATTAACCTAAAATAATGTGGTAAAGTTTTATTTAATCCCTCAGTACTGTAAATACCCTACAAATGAATGTCTGAAGCTACTTAGGTCATAAAGACAGCGGTAGCTAAGTAGCTAAATGTCTCCTGAACATCATCATGCTGAACCATTAGCCCTCTTTAGTGTGTGTGTGTGTGTGTGTGTGTGTGTGTGTGTGTGTGTGTGTGTGTGTGTGTGTGTGTGTGTGTGTGTTATCTTACCGGTATATGTGGTTCAGCGAAGTCTCTGGTGAAATACTTGGGATTATTGTTGATAAAGAACTTGGCTGCAGATTTGCCGGACTCCTGAGAGAGAGAGTACATCTTCTGCAGAGAGACAACAACGACACATGATTAGTTTCAACATTAATGAGTTCTCAACGGGGTCAAAATCAGAAATACACGGATGGTGTTAAACTGTGTTGAAAACTGAAATATCGTACCGTATTTGGCTTTTTTTAAAATAATTAAATTGGCAAAGGAAAGAACTTTCTTGAACACCATACTTGTTTCAATGAAGGAACAAGTACATAAATGAGGTGCAGACATAATTAACCTTATTAATAACACCTGCACCTTTCCTGCTGGGTAACTCCCCTCCATGAATAATCCTTATTTTAGTTTTAATCAATTATTTACTGTGTATACCGGGTAAAAAAATGAAGAAATGGATTATGGAGGAGGATCTTTTGAGTAAAATGCTTTTTTTTATTAGAAACAACATATGCACCAAATTCTTTTTATAGCCTATCTAAGAGTTGACTTTATTCTAAGTTAAATAAGCAGGATTTTAATATAACCATAGTCTGTTAAAATTGGATAAACTGCATTCACAGTTGTAATCAATTACAATTAGCATTAAAATGTACAGAAATAGAAGTACTCATTCTTATGGAGTATTTCGAAATACTATATACAGTACCAGTCCAAAGTTTGGACACAACTTGTCTACCTCATGAAGATGAGTGTGCAAAGCTGTCATCAAGAAAAAGGGGGCTACTTTGAATAATCTAAAACATAACTCATATTGCGTAACACTTTTTGTTTACTACAGAATTCCATGTGTTCTTTCATAGTTTTCGGTATTAAACTACAATGTAGAAAAATATATAAATAAATAAAAAACATTGAATGGGAAGGCGAGTCCAAACCTTTGACTGGTACTGTATATATATATATATAACATGATTATATTAGAATTATTGATGCATTCTTGTGTTCATCACAGCTGGCACAGTAAATGTGGGTTAACATAACCTATTATAATGTATCCTTATTTATTAGGTAATTTATTTTGTATTAATAACCTAAATCTGCAAAGCAGCTATAAACTAGGTTTGTAAAATAAATGTAGTAGAATAAAAAGTGCATTTGAAAACAAAATGTAGCGGAGTAAAAGAGTAAAATAGCATAATGTGAAAACGCTCAAGTGAAATATCAGAAGCTTAAATGTAACCAGAAGTAGACTACTTGAGTAAATGTACTTAGTTACATTACATCGCTGTTATTGTTGTAAGAACTAATAGATTAAGATTCAAAAACCCATAAGTCCATTTATGAGGGGATACAAATGACAAATGGGAATAGGTTTTGGCATGTTTTTCTGACGTACAAACTCATTCATTGTCCTGGGCGAGAGGAAAGGATCATCCTGGAAGTTGTATGGATATGCTGTAGGATCCTAGAAGCAGAAAATAATGAAAAATATCAACAAACAGGCACATACACAGATAGACCAGCAAACTTTTCCAGTGAAAGATCATCAGAAGCAGCTCTCACCCTGCCCACGGTCGAAGACAGAGCCTCCAGCACCGCTTCTTTGCTCCTGTTCAATAACAAGTGGCATTCATTAGTCTGGCATAAAGACTCCTTATACAAATGTGAAATACAAATCCTGACTTGATTTACAAAATGTATGTAAATGGGACTCAGGATGTGGACACCTACCATGTTTTCTTCCTGGGGATGACAATAGTATCTGGAGGTTCTGCAACAAAAATGGGAAAGAGGGTGCGATTCAAGGTAACATCACTGATATATTACAATATATTATAAGTAGCGCTTTGAACAACTAACAGAGGGGTAAGGGATTGGAATCAACTCCAATTTTCCAATGTAAAGGATCAGTTTTTCTTTTTTGATGTCAACAAATGTATGTGTTTGTCCATCTTCTTTCTACTTGAGGTTCATCCTGAAGTCTAGAAGTAAAAATTGGTCCTGAATTTTAAGTTTGTTCCTTTTTTAAAAGACAAAACATTTACCCTAAAACAGATATAATTAAAATCAAACATCACTCAAATAGTATTGTGTTTTGACAGATTTTAATTCAGCTGCAGATTGAAGCATGATGGTTCTAGTGTGTGACTGTTCGATAAACTCAAAATAAAGTGCATGATGAACTTTTAAAAAACATGACACCCTGTGCTAAAGTGGGGCTTATGTTTCTGAAGAATGAAAAGATGAATAAGGCATATTCACCGTATATTCGTTCATCCATCTGATGAATGCTTTCATGTTTTTCATAATATATTAAAAAATAATCATCCATATCAGGTTAGCAGAGCTGGATCAAGTACTATTGGTAAAGTATATTGATGTGTTAATGTGTTCATCACAGATGTTAAAGGTGGCGCTAATATAAATAGTTGATATACGGCTGCTGGATACCTTAACCTATAGTTGTATATCATAGTTAATTTATTAGTTTTAATTATGTATATTCATTTTTTTAATAAATGTAGTTTAGTTAAAAAGTACAATATTGGCTTCCAAAATGTAGTGGAGTAGAAGAATAAAGAGGCATAACATGGCTATACCTAAGGTAAATACAAGTACCCCAAAAACATAGGTACGTGCAGTACTTCCAGTACTCCCGTATTTGCACATCTGTACAAAAGCTGCCTCTCATCCACTTTCCATAACAATACTGCACATATTTTATTTGATGAGGAACTTGGCAATAGTATACTGCACATACTATTTTGTACGTTTACATAACGTGTAAATAATTGTTCTATATTTTAACGTAGAATGGTTTCAATTGTTTTTACTTTATGTATATGTATGCACCATGTACAATAAGGAAAACTCCTTGTTTGTGTTAACCTTCTTGGCGACAAACCTGATTCAGATTGATTTCAATACGTTACACCACTGCCTGCGGGTAAACTTGTAAACATGAGCATTAACACTGATACAATTTTACTCAAGGATTTGGACTCTACATTGGAAGCATTTAATGACAAGCCGTTGACAAAAGGAGGGCAACATTTAGCAGCAGTTATGACGCAGTTCAGATTTTCTGACAGTGATATTGTCTGTAGTGACACTGTATCAATCGTGACCAAAATCTTAATCCAGAAATTACCTTTATTAGCTTCTGCGGCTTGTTGTCGCAGAGCTGAAGTCCAACCAAAATTCCTGGAAAAAACAAAACACATTAAGTAAAAGACGGTAAACTTTGGATATGTTATCTCTACTTAAACTTTTCACATCCCCTGATCAGTTGTCATGCACATCTCACGCAGGGCAGTCAGTCTAAAACATGGTGTTGTACTGTTTTGTTGTCTCTGGTAATTTAAGAATTGTCTTTTGTCCTTTTAATAACCTTTAACTTTGTTTTTTGACTTTTGCAGTAATTAACCTGTATTCTATTTCCTCTTGATATATTCTACATACATGCAAGCATTTGGTTCAAGAGGTATAGAGGGTAAATCCACTAATCGGTAGATCACAGGTTCGATCCCCGCTTCCGCCACTGTCCCTGTGCAAAACACTTAATGCCAAATTGCTCCCCAGCAGTAAATAAATATGTTTGAAAGGAAACATGTTGGCATGTTGTGTTAGCGCTTTGGTGTGCCTAAAGAAGGCGTTATATAAATACAATTTCAGTTCAGAAAGACATGACCTCCTGTCAAATGATGCTAGCTGCAGCTGTAGTTCTAGTACATTGACTCCAATTAATATAAACTATAATCGACTGAATTATATACTGCTTTAAAATAAACATGTCTTACCTGGGACTCCATAGCTGCTCGAAATTATTTAGCAAAAGTCGGCTGTTTCTTTGGATATAATGCCCTACGTGCCTACCGGGCGCCGCCATGTTGGTACTGACTGAGGGCTTCTGGGAGGGAGAAACTATGTGGGCTCAGGAAAGGGGAGAGTACAATAGTAACACATTGTATATTAAAGAAATACTACACTTAATTCAAACGATTCGTTGAGCAAGTTACAATTGTAACGCAAAGTATTTCATTACGATAGCAAAGTATTCCCTCACTTTGTTGAAAACTCTATCTATCTGTACTTGTCTCCCCCCCCACTTGTACGTTTGGTCCGACGGTCCCACGTGCCGACCAGGAACAACTGAGTGTCGCATGTGGTGTTACTGTACGCCATGATTTTATATCAATAAACTTCTCAAAGCTCGGTCTAACTCTCCGAAAATGTTGTTTAGTAAAGAAGTGCCATGGCGGCGGCTGGAAGGCCTGTCGTTTGGCATGTACTCAGCCGAGGAGATAAGGTGAGTAATGAAAGCTTGTTAGCTTTAGGACTTAATGCTAAACATGAGTTCAAAACAACATGCCTGCTCATAGCAGCATGCTGTAACGTCATGTTGTAGTCGTTTTCTCGCATATTGCACACATATTTGAGCTAGGAGTTGTTATGTCAGTGTTCATAATAGATATTTTGTATTTGATTTTGTATGCCAATTCATTTATTCCTATTAAATTGGTTAGTCTTCTGTTCTTACTTTACATATCTTGCTGTGTTTTACCTTGCATGTCCTTCCAGTTAAAACATGCATATATATTATTTATCTGTTACTTCGAATGCTCGCTATATTTATTGTTTTGCTAAACACTTTGCTACTTTGTTTTAAGTACTAAAAATAGATCTATTATTTTATATCATATTTTTTTCATTTCCTTCCATGTCATTATCGATCTTTATTCTCACCTACTTTGATTTGACCATGGATTCATTCATTAAGGACCTTTTAAGATGACACTAAACCTAGTTAATTCTAATATTGTTATTCTGTGCAGTGGTACAATAACCCAAAAATGGATATGAATTCCAAAATAATTGTGCAGTCTGTTATTATAATGATGCATCTTTCCCATCTCCTGTCCAGGAAGCTGAGTGTGAAAACGATCACTAACTTCAGGTTCCTGGATGCCGTGGGGAATGTGGCCCCTAACAGCCTGTACGATCTGGCACTGGGACCAGTAGACAGCAAAGAGGTACGACTCCACTGAAATACTATAACTTGCACACGTGTGTTGTATGATACAGTAATGACACATCTGTTAAATGTTGTACATGTATCTGTTGCATACATGTTGTACTTTTAGAAAGCAATCATGTTTTATTCTGTTATTGTTTTTCCCAGGTGTGTTCAACCTGCTGTCAGGACTTCAACAACTGTCCTGGTCACATGGGGCATGTGGAGCTTCCTCTACCTGTCTATAACCCGCTGTTCTTTGATGTAAGCTGATCCACGAATGCACCACACACCTGAACATACACATGAACTACAGAAATATTTACTTTATTACTTGGTGTGATACTGTCAATGTTAGACTAAACTTAGGGGTTCAATTCTGATATATTAGTATTACCTTTCATTCAAAGCAAGTCACTGAAATGTATAATGATTTTCAAATACAGAAGGGGCTTTCTGCTCATTTGACTGATTATAATTCCTTCTTATTGTTAAGAGCGGAAGTTATTTGTTGATTCCTTTATTAGTTCTCTAAACATTTCATAAACCATAAATTATTATGTGAACAAAATGGAAAAAATCCTGATCAAGTTGGATTAGATTCTTTGGAAATGTAAAATTGTTGGTTGAACAAAACAATTAAGGTCATAACTTTCAGATGGGCAATATGGGTTTATGTATTTTAAAAGATCATCTAATTAATTATGATTAGTTTCAGGCTAAAACACTTTCTAAATTAACAATCTCTGTGTTTAGGATTTTTGTGCTAATATTTTTGCCCAGTAAAATAACGTTATTATTTCTTTGAAATTAGATTTTTCTTTCGTTTTTACTTCATGTTTAGTGCTTCCTTTTAGTAAGTTACTACATACCTCATGTGTCCTTGTGTTTATTATTTATGTGTTAATGTTTCATTATTTATTTGTATAGCATTTTGTGACTTTTCATCATTGAAATTGAATATATTTGGGACTTTTGGTCGAACAAAACAATTGAAGAAATTACCTTCAGATATGCAATATAGATTTATGTATTTAAAAAAACAATCAGTGAAAATAGTTATTTGTTGGCTTAATCACTTTATTATTCACCAATATCCTGCTTTTACACATTCCTTTAATCCTTCCTCTCCCCTCCTCCATCAGAAACTGTACCTGCTGATCCGCGGCTCGTGTCTCTCCTGTCACATGCTGACGTGTCCCCGCGCCGCCATGCACCTGCTGCTCAGCCAGCTGCGGCTCCTGGACCACGGGAACATGCAGGAGGTGTACCAGGCGGAGCAGGTCCTCGGACAGGTGTGGAAACTATTGATGGAGACTAATACACATGGGGGGGGGGGGGCAAGATGACCACAAAATCTTGTCACGAAGGACATTCGAATCATAACGTGATATATGGATTTGAATTAAGAAATGGTTTAAAATAATCATCAGTTATTTATTTTTTCTTCTTTTATTGACTTCACATGAGACACGCTTGAGCTAAGAAGAAAAGACACAAACCAGGAAAACTGAAGACAAATCCAAACGGAAGCTGTAATGTTTCTGAGGAAGTGTTAGAGGTTTTAAGGTTAACAGGTATAAATAAATACCAGCCTGACTTTGGTTTGTGCAGTATTAAGGCATATAAAATAACACAAATGAGTATTTTACAGTAAATAGGTAAATGTAAGATAGGGTTTTTATTTGTTGGTCGTCAGTTGTATGTATTATCCACAGTTTTGTTTTTGTTCAACTATCATGAATGAACTGTTCTCAATTCAATCTTTATTTTCAAATTGTTTGTTAGTATCTGGAGGAGAACACCAAGGCCACAGGAGATGAGATCCAGCAGGCGCTGAAGCAGTTTACAGACAGCATAGTTGGAGTGAATGCTGAAGGCTCACAGAACACCAAGCCTGTGAGTACACACACACACACACACACACACACACACACACACACACACACACACACACACACACACACACACACACACACACACCACTCCATTACAGACCTCTACAAACACTTCACATTACTCGATATATTTATAGGTATAGAATCTATATTGTCATATAAATTAATTTCTAATTGTGTGTGTGTGTGTGTGTGTGTGTGTGTGTGTGTTCAGATCAAACACCTTGTTGAAAAGAAGACCAGTTTGATCAACGACTTCTGGAGGATCCACATGAAATCTAGGAAGTGCCCTTTCTGCAGGTAAATGATACGAGTGGTTTTGCCTTTTTCTTGATTGTGATTAAATGTCTGTCTGAAATACTTCCTGTTTAAATGCTCAACCATCTAACATCTAAGTTGTGTGGAACCAGTCACTCTTTTGTGTTTCTACTACTTGTATGTCACAACTCCACACTTGCTGTTTATTTAAATGAGATAGTAGCTGGTAGATGTTTGGTTATGTTCTGTGTGAAATTGGGCCGAGTTGATACTAGGAGATGTTAAGAGTCAAAACACTATCAGAATGAGACATCCTGCAGAAACCCGCCATTTAAACCCGTTTTTTATGCCTTGGAGTCAACAGCAGCTGTTCCTGCAGACGTTTAGGTTTTCCATCAGGCTGTGAATAGGATGAATGAAGAAGAAGAATGAATGTGTCATAGGAGAATATAATGAGGGTTAGGGTTTTTTAAATGGGCCTATTATGCTCATTCAAGTTCATATTAGTATTGTGTGCTTCTATTGGGACATGTCTCCATGCTTTAATGTTCGAAAAGCTCTTTATTTTTCTCCTACTGTCTGTGCTGCAGCGCCTCTTTTCACCCTCTGTCTGAAACCAGAGCCCAGTCTGCTCTGATTGGTTAATTGCCTGGCTCTGTTTTGATTGGTCAACCGCTTAGAGATGTCCAACAATGTGTTAGAGCGCTAGCCAATAGAAGCGCAAGTGTTACATAGGGATGTCATTATCTTATGAAGGTAAACAAAGCAGTCCAATGGAGGCGTTTCAGGCAGGGGGAGGAGAGTAACTCCCTCTCGAAGCAACACCGACTTGATACTTTGCAGACCATTTACATGCACACAAACCTATATAACGCACTACAGGAAGGGTAACCCCAAAAAGCTTAATAGGGCCCCTTTAATAAATCACCCTGAGAATGCAGTCACACACAGGATATCATCCAGCAGGGGGCAGTGTTTGCTAACAGAGGTCTACTCACAGAATAAACACCTGTACTAACTCACTGCAGTCTGTCCATCAAGACTTTTGAGTCCTCTTTGCTTTTGTCTGCACACTTCAAAGTCTTACCCAGAGAGCAAACGGTGTGTTACTATAGCCGGTCCCGGGATGAAATAACTCTTTATTATTGTTCGTCTTTGGACATTTGTTTTCAATTTGTTGTCAGCTTTAAGCATTGGGTGGCCTGTTCCTCTTTATTAAGTGAAGGTGATCTGTCCCAGTGCACTGTAGTGTTCTTGAAGTGGACGGTCCTTACACTTCTTTATGGTATAATGTTGTTGTTTGGGTTTAAATATCAGTGGTACAAGGAAACAGCACCATAAGTGCATTGTGGTGTGACCAAAGTGAACTGTTCTTGTGTTAGGCCTCGTTACTACAATCAAAAACTAAGCATAGAGGAGAATGCCTTTACGATTATTATATTATAAACATTTCAACTGAAGCAAATTAGCTTTTTGCACGGAAAATCTGAACAATAGGCTACAAGTGTAGGTAGCAAAAAGGAAGTAGTACCTCTTTGTTGAGATGCTGATAATTGTCACACTCTTAATACACTCTTAATGCCATTTATATTGTAATCCTCTTCTTTTGTGTGTGTGTCTGTGTGTGTGTGTGGCTGTGTGTGTGTGTGTGTGTGTGTGTGTGTGTGTAGGACTGGCAAGTTTACATTGCGCCGTGAACACAACAGTAAGCTGATTGTCACGATGCCGCCAGGAGCACACACCATTGGCAACACTGATGGTAGGTGATATATTTTATATAGGTTTATTGTGCTAATGCTAATGGAAAGTGAGATGGAAAATAAACATATTGTTCACTTCTTTGTGGGAAAGATATATTGAAAGGGATGATGGACCATTCCACGTTTTTCTTAAATCTTAATCTCAACATGTATGGCAGCCATTCCAGGGTCTGTTGAATTTCAACACAGAGAAATGTTGTCAGTGGTCTATAGAGTACCATACAAAAAACACATTTTAAGTAATAAAACAAGAGAAAATGATAATGCTGTGGTCTCTTAATTTTTTCCGCGGCTGTATATACAGTGAATATATCTGAGCTGCTTTTGCTCCCATCTCCCTGCAGAGGATCTGATGGCGGGAAAGAGAGTATACCTGACGGCGAGCACTGCCAGAGAGCACAGCAACAAACTGTGGGAGAAAGAAGGTAGGCCTCAAAAACAATGTCCTTTGACTGTTAGGTTTCAAGGTTTCAAGTTTCAAGGTTTTATTTGTCATATGCACAGCAGATACAGCGTATATGTTGCCAATGAAAATCTTATGTCGCGTGCTCCTCCAACAACTCAACATACATGGTGCAAAAGATAAATAAAATAGTGAAAAAGAGAGAAGAATATTTACAATAACAACAATACAGATTTGAGGATGTGAAATATATACATATGTGGAATACATTGAAAGTATTTAAATACTTTACTCTGTGGAATGAGGAGGTATGGACAGATGCATATATTATGTATAACAGATGTATATGGCAGATGTGTATAATATATAGATATGTGTACTATAAACAGATATGTATGGCAGATGTGTATAATATATATATATATATATATATGTATGTGTGTACTATAAACAGATGTGAGTAGACATTCACACAGCTCAGGAGTTCAGTAGTCTTATAGCCTGTGGTATAAAACTGTCTCTGAGTCTGGTGGTCTTGGTCCGGATGCTGCGGTACCGTCTGCCAGACGGCAGCAGACAGAACAGATTGTTGCTGGGGTGATGGGGGTCCTTTAATATCCTACCGGCCTTCTTCCTACACCGCTGGGTGTAGAGGTCCTCCATGGATGGCAACTCCGTCCTGGTGATGTGCTGAGCAGTTTTCACCACCCTCTGTAGAGTCTTACGGTTGAGGGCGGTGCAACTGCCATACCAGGCGGTGATGCAGCCAGTCAGGATACTCTCGATGGTGCACCTGTAGAAGTTGCAGAGTATCCTGGAGTCCATGTTGAACTTCCGCAGCCTGCGGAGGAAGAAGAGCCGCTGTCGAGCCGTCTTGGATATGACCCTGGTGTGATGTGTCCATGTCAGGTCCTCACTGATGTTAACCCCGAGGAACCTGAAGCTGCTGACTCTCTCCACAGGAGTCCCGTTGATGGTGATGGGTGTGTGTGCTTCTCTCTGCCTCTTCCTGTAGTCCACAATCAGCTCCTTTGTTTTGCTGACGTTGAGATGGAGGTTGTTGTCCTGGCACCAAGATGTCAGGGCTCTGACCTCCTCTCTGTACGCCGTCTCGTCGCCGTCTGTGATCAGGCCGATGACGGTCGTGTCGTCAGCAAACTTGATGATGGTGTTGGAGCTGTGTGTGGCCACGCAGTTGTGCGTGAACAGGGAGTAGAGGAGAGGGCTGAGCACACAACCCTGAGGGGCTCCGGTGTTGAGGGTCAAGGTGGAGGATGTGATGTTCCCCATCCGCACTGCCTGAGATCTGCCCGTCAGGAAGCTCATGATCCAGTCACAGAGGGCGCTGTTGAGCCCAAGGTCCCTGAGCTTAATGATGAGCTTGGAGGGCACAATGGTGTTGAATGCTGAACTGTAGTCAATAAACAGCATTCTCACATAAGTGTTCCTATATATTGTTAATGGCCAGTAACAATATATTCTAACGTTTCAAAAGTAAATATTTAAGTGTGGTCTCACCAGAGGGCACATATGAGTTGTGTAATATATCATTTGATAAGAAGTATACCAAAAATGGGTAAAATCTTTGAAATATGAAAACAGATCAATTGATTTTTATTGGAAAAAGTGTCTAAAACTGCAATTATTACCGATCATTTGTATTGGACATCTTGTTTACTATTGTTGATCTCCCTTTTCATAACTTCTTGTTGTCTTGAATCAATAAAATACTAGTTTTAACCGTTTTTTGTATTTTTTTTCGGCCCTTTGACAAGTGCTGTATGAATGATGCCCTTCTCTAGAAAATATTTGTGTATTATTGTGTTGTGGTCTTGAAATGTCAGTCACAAGAACCTGATTTTTGTCTGTTAGAAGGAATGCATTTTAAAACATGCTTCATATCGTCTCTCCTGCTTCCAGGTTTCTTCTTGAAGTGCCTGTTCTCAGGAATGGAGGAGGGGAAGCTGTCACCGGCAGCAGAGGAAGGGTTCTATTCTGACCTCTTCTTCCTCGAGCTGCTGGTGGTCCCATCCTGCAGGTACAGCATAGAAACACACACTCTGAACCACTGGTTGTAGGGATGCTCAATAGATAAAAAGGTTATCAAAATCGCAATAAAGTGCAGGAGTGAGTCCTAAAACCTTCCTAAAGACTCCATCGTCTCAAGTGTAATAAGCTCCGCTTCGCGTCGGGCTCCCTGATCTGCCTGTCGGGTGTTCTTTTCCCCGTAATGACCGCCTCGCTACACATTATCCTTTACATATTATTCCCAACACTTTTTCAAACCCTTTCTTTTCCTCAGGTATCGTCCAATCAATCGCCTCGGCGACCAGATGTTCACTAACGGTCAGACGGTCAACATGCAGGCGGTGATGAAGGACTGTGGAGTCGTCCAGAAGCTGCTGGCTCTCATAGCGGGGGAGAAAATTACTCAGGAGGAAGAGGTGAGAGGACCTGCTTACACTTTTGATTCCCTCAAAAAGTGAACGAGTAGTTATGTATGATAAGGCATGCTTCACACGTCCAATTCACTTTTTTTTCTTAGGCTCCAGAACAGATGGACCAGGCGTTTCTTACGGGGATCCCCGGGCTGACCATCACAGATAAACTCTACAACGTCTGGGTGCGGCTGCAGACCCACGTCAACATCGTCTTTGACAGCGACATGGACAAAATGATGTCGGAGAAATACCCCGGGATCAGACAGGTATCCTGCAACTTTGCCCAATGTCAGATTACTATTTCTCTGTTTCTCTTGCTTTCTCTGACCTGTTGCATCAACAATCACCACAGCATCGATTTAATGGGACTACGGAGCACGATAACTTCCTCAGTGATGGAAATCCATTCAGTCCAATTACCCAATATACCCCCTGGATAAATATCTGGATAAATATTATATACTTATTTTGATCACCCCGATAAAACTGCATAACAAATGTTGATTTTGAATATAAATACGGTTATTCTTGGTAAACATATTTGTATTCTGTTATTTTAAACACTAACCTTGTGTTAGTTGTGGTTAACTCTGACTTTTCTCAAAGGAGATCTAATGCTTTCTATAGGGCGGCCATCTCTTTGCTAAATGTTTGCACTCAGTGGGGGGGTTCTGTGTTTGTGGTTGCAGTATTAACTTCAACAATTAGTCCAAAAACACATCTTTTTTTGGGGACTAGAGTTGGGAACTGAAACTCATTTCTGAGAAAGAACCAACACAGATTTCCCGGTACACAAAGAAAAAAAAATATTTCAGTTCTGCGTGGATGAACAAAAATAGCGTATTGCTTTGCCGAGTGCAACCCCTTCCAGAGACTGCACTGAAATCACAACCTGAATTGTTAAAATACAAACAATGCTTCACCCTAGGGCACCCATTTCCCTCGGAAACCAAATGACCAACACCACTGAAGTCGGTTTCACGTTACACTGAGGCATTCTGCCTTCCTTTTCTTCTTTGGTTTGCTGATAATGACATGCTGCCTATTTGTCCCCTCTCCTATTCCAGATCCTGGAGAAGAAGGACGGACTCTTCCGGAAACACATGATGGGCAAACGAGTGGACTACGCTGCACGATCCGTCATCTGTCCTGACATGTACATCGGGACCAATGAGATCGGGATCCCTATGGTACTGATCATTTTCCAGAAAGAAAAAAAGGTTTTCTCGAGGAAGGGGAAATATATGAATGATCTGGAATTTTCGGTCTGCAGGTGTTTGCTACCAAGCTGACGTACCCCCAGCCCGTCACCCCCTGGAACGTGAAGGAGCTCCGTCAGGCCGTTCTCAACGGGCCCAACGTCCACCCCGGGGCATCCATGGTGATCAACGAGGACGGCAGGAGAACCATCCTGTCCCCGACCAGCCTTGTGCAGAGAGAAGCCGTCGCCAAGCAACTGCTGACGCCCTGCGACGGGCCGCATAAGATGCCCGTGAAGATCGTAAGACCGTTACTCTGATTAGAATTAACACACAAAGGGATAACATGTCAGTCAAGGTTTACTTTCCATAATGATTTGAACACGATTTTATTCATTTAAATGTTTTCTTTTCCATGAACCAGGCTTTAAACACTGCCAGAGCCCAGACTGTGTTCCTGTTGATGTTTACTTCCTGTCTGTCTGCTTCTGGTGACTTTTCTCGTGCTCTGTTCTTTTCCCTTTTTTCTTCTTTGGGAACAATTTAGCTATCATCAATCCATGGTTTCGTGCTCTTCGCAAATATAAAAACAATGAATCAAAATCAGAATACCTTTATTCGTCCCACAGAGGGAACATTTTCATTAGTTATAGCAAAAAGAGGCAAAGACAGCTTAATATTACACCCAAGATACAAAATACACACAACACTCCATGGTGCTTTCTTTGATTTCTTGAGGAAAACGGATGTGTTTTTTTGCCCAAACTGACATTGGGGCTTTTTTCTGAGAATTGATATGATCAGAAGCCTCCCAGAGCCATCAAAAAAAGAGCAGTCCACTGGTTGTCTAAATGAGCCAATCAGAACAGAGCATCAACTAAGCCCTGTAATAACCACCATGGCGTTTTATCTGTGCAGGTGAATCGTCACATAAAGAACGGAGATGTGATGTTGCTGAACAGACAGCCCACTCTGCACAGACCCTCCATACAAGCACACTGTGCTCGCATCTTACCGGGAGAGAAGGTACCTTCTAATCCGTCCACTCATGTTTTTTTTTTGTGTTTGAAATAGATTATGATAAATACCAATTTCTTGCTTCAGGTTCTGAGGCTCCACTATGCCAACTGCAAGGCCTACAACGCCGACTTTGACGGCGACGAAATGAACGCGCACTTCCCTCAGAGCGAGCTGGCCCGAGCCGAGGCCTACACGTTGGTCAGCACCGACCAGCAGTACCTCGTCCCCAAGGTGGGTGAACACACACTGGGAGAGGATTTCCTTGGAGTATAACATGTTGTCATCGCAACTTAAAATCAGCTGCTGTCTAGAGAAAATGATGAGTTAGGCAAATGTGCAAAGAAACACAATATCGATATAAAGTGTTTTTAGATTAATGCTTGCAAGCATGATGACTCCTTTAGAGTTCCGTCCTGCTCTGTGTGTGACAGACTCTCTTATAGGGAAACTTCAAAGATAATTTACATGACAACACCATTTGGGCTCAGCCAGTCGCCCTATCACAGAATGCAAAACTTCCAGGATACCATTTTGTTTTAAAGTTACATTTCATTAGGATTACACTTTATTAAGCTTTAATATCATAATTTAAATGCTTTCATCCAAATAAGGATCTAAATGGGTTCTTTAACTAGTTTCAGTGCATTTTGCCCTCTGCTCTCTACTGTTTGACACTCTTTCACTCTGCTGCAGTCACAAGCATTTGCAGTCAGTCAATCAATCATTAAAAGAATCACAGCCTACCACCGTCCTAAACTATTGCATCAATAACTCAAAAAATCTGAGTTGTTTTACACACTTTTTATCTGACACACACTATTGTATAAGCCACTGATATACAGAAAGAGTGCAGCCTTGTCAAATTCAGTGCTTCCTCCTCTGTTGATGCCACTGGCCAAAACAGCTGCCACAGTTATCCCTTTCCCACCAAACCGGATCCTAGGCCAGCTTGGAGCTAGAGCCTGATAAACACTGGTTCTTCGGCTCTTAATGCTGAAAACCAGATTTATTTGGCTTCAAAAAACTATTGCTCTAGAGACAAGAACCACATACGTCACGCTTACGCTGGGGGCGGGAGAGAGATTAACCTGATCAACAACAAAAAGCCATACGTTGTGTGCAGCATGTACACAACGACAAAAAGATGGAAAATGCAGAAATGAAGCAGCAGGGGTCCGTTGAGGAGAGCAGCTACCTACTAGAAATCTGGGAAGAACATTTGAACGTCGCTTATGACTAATGGAAAGTTTGTGGTTTAGTGGTCCTGTTATTTCCATTTGGTTTTTACAAAGCAAGAGCAAAATGAGCAGCGCTTCGATACAATCTCCCATTGTTGTTGTTGTTGTCGATGCGAGGGATTCCCGCGCGGTTTCTGTGCAGGCACGTAAACCATTACGTCATGATGCAAACAATGTCGCATCACCACTCGGGTTCCGGGCAGTGGAAACGCAATTGGTGCTAAAAAGTAGAGCCGGTTCAGAAGCAGGAGAGCTCTAACACGGAGCTGGGGCTGGTTTTGTGGGAAAGAGGCAAGTGAAACTGTAGTTCATGGGCCCTGTGCCGCTTCATCACAGCCCCTGAGGATACATACAGTATGTACTAACACACAGACGTGTAGTCAAATGAAAGAGTGCGAATACTCTGCAGTTGCTGGTTGTTTTTAAAAACATATGCAGTTTTTTTCTTACATATTTAAGGTAGGCTATCATGCCCAAACAAAACATGTCTTTTAAATGTTCAATTGTTCTTTTCAAAGCAGGAGTATATGCTAGGATTTACCTGTGCGGTAGTCACAGGTCAGCACTGAGGTCTCTCTCTCTCCACCTCTCCTCAGGACGGTAAACCTTTAGCAGGTCTGATCCAGGACCACATGGTGTCGGGGACGAGGATGACGATACGCGGCTGTTTCTTCACCAGAGTGCAGTACATCGAGCTGGTATACAGAGGACTGACAGACAAACCAGGCCGAGTCAAGCTGCTGCCACCCGCCATACTCAAACCACAGCAGCTCTGGACAGGGAAGCAGGTAACACCACCTGTTACCTCTTTTTAGTTCATTGCTGTCTCTGTTTGGATACTCACTTTAGTGCCCTGCCATGTTGAGCCTCAAACAAGGGTTTCGTGTAGTGCTGTCAGAATTGGCACACGGCTGCTGTAGCCTCACTGAAGTAATGATTGCTGCTTGCTAGTTAGCTAGTAGGCTAGCAGCGTTCACAGTAGCAGATCCTTACCGAATGCTCAATTAACCCAATAGAATTAATGGTGGCTTCTTTTTGACTCATGTAGAGTGGTATGTGTATCGAATTGTTTAAAAAAATTATGTTTAAATATTATTTGTATAGTGCTGTGTTTACAGTTGGTTAGCCAAGATGACGAACGTTGGGTGCAATAATGTCCAGATGTCACATTTTTAAACGTGATGTACCATGCAGCTACCCATATTGCATGTTGCTGTAATTCAGAGGGATGCAAAATATCAATAGCACATGTTAGTACAGAAGGAGGCAATTTGAGACACACAATATGTTTAAGTACGCTTTGACTTTTGGGTGCTTTATGAATGCTATCATTGTCAGCAAACCCAAGTTCACTAGTTCAGCTTTCATCCCGTGCTTTTTTCTGCAAACTCAATGCAGCTAGCGTGTAGTTACTAGTGTTTTTTTCTCTGTAGGTGGTGTCGACGCTCCTGCTGAATGTTATCCCGCAGAACGCTGTGCCTCTCAACCTGGTCGGCAAATCCAAAATCCCCAGCAAAGCGTGGATCCAAGTCCCACCACGGGCTGCACCGGGATACAAACCGGACAGCATGTGTGACTCACAGGTACACACACACACACACACACACACACACACACACACACACACACACACACACACACACACACACACACACACACACACACACACACACAGAATCAGCATGTGGCCTACAAGATTTAGACTAGGTCTGCATTTTTTTGCCAGCGTTTGGCAGACCACAAGGCACATTTTAAACACTAAGCAATTTCTGGCATTTGACCATAAGGGAAATGCTAAGTTGCTAACTCAAATAACTGAGTTTTAGTAATCACTCCTGCACCACATTTGTTACCCCTATGTTTAAATACCCAACGTTACTCCCTGGTTCAGTAACTCATTGGTTTGAAATATATTAACACATCATGTTACACATTATTAGGGTATGGGTGCTTTGAGTGACAGGCAGGTGCCATCTCCTGTTGCTAACCGCTATCTGTCTGCTCTGCTGCATGACACAGGTCGCCTCAATTTATTATATTAGCCATGAGTTAGACCAGGGTGGGGCTGTCAAGATGCCAACTGCTGAATAGACCCATTTTGAGCTTCATTACACTTCAGGACCTACTTCCATATTTTCCGCAGTCTACGGTTTAACCCCTCTTTCTCTCTCTTTGATTCCCAGGTGGTGATCCGTCAGGGCGAGCTGCTGGTGGGGGTTCTTGACAAAGCTCACTACGGCTCTTCTGCCTACGGTCTGGTCCACTGCTGCTACGAACTTTACGGAGGGATGACCAGCGGCAAGCTGCTCAGCTGCCTGGCTCGACTCTTCACTGCCTACCTGCAGCTGTTCAGAGGCTTCACTCTAGGTAAGAACCCACGTAAAGGCAATGAAACATCAAGGCATCTGATGCAGAGAGCATTATTTATTTGGCTATCAGTGTCTATGTGTAATTATCAATGGTAGAATAAAAGACATGTTTTGGGTTTTTTTGTATCTAGGTGTGGAAGACATCCTTGTGAAACCAGGCGCCAACAGGCAGAGGAAAAAAATCATCCAAGAATCACTGAAGATTGGCACCAAAGTGAGTAATTGTTCTGGCAGAATAAACTGTAAGATCCTGTCTTCTTTATGACAGTATGATCATCTAAAAGGTGTGTTTATAGGCAATTAGAAAAACTGCAGCCTTGTCAAATTCAGTGCCTC
This sequence comes from Eleginops maclovinus, assembly GCF_036324505.1. Classification (NCBI taxonomy): domain Eukaryota; kingdom Metazoa; phylum Chordata; class Actinopteri; order Perciformes; family Eleginopidae; genus Eleginops; species Eleginops maclovinus. The sequence goes on from NC_086371.1 coordinate 22,279,855, forward strand.
CTCTGTGGATGCCACTGGCCAAAACGGCTGCCACAGTGAAGCTGTAGTTCATGGGCCCCACGATGCTTCATTAAGGCCCCTGGGGATAAGTATGTACTACACACAGACATGTAGAGAAATGAACTGAACCAGGAAGGATGAGTTAATCTGCAGCAGCCACAAATAACATTTGGTGTCAGACCTCATCATTCTGTTAATCGGTCAGATTTGTGAAAAGAATTGCGACAACATTCATTGCTGTGAACAATATGCAAGGTTTTTCTAATTCTTATTCATTCTGTCTGTTCATAAACTTGCAAGAACTGCATTTTTTTGGCCACTTGGGGGTAGCAGACACAAGTTGTGAACGCTACATTGATTATCGACACACACTTTAGCACACAGTTGCTGATTTACACATCCAGCAGTTATAGAGCAACTTTATCATTGGTTTGGAGTCATGAATCTGGTGAATGGTAGTCAAACAAATGCAGATTGCTCCACTATGACCCCCAGCGAGTCTCTTACTGTCTTTCTGTGCACTTTGGGTTTGTAGAGCTTTTTCACTGAAAACAATGCTACGAGACCATAGAGAGTTAATCAGTATTAAACTATCAAGTTTGAATACTAAATCCTTTTCTTGTATTTTTACGAGGTAAAACATATACACGCGTGGTGTTGTAATAAGGAAATGATTGACATACTTGTACAAGAAATCAGAGGGTTTTTACTTTGTTATGACAGGATTTCTGAATTATTGCATGAACTTCCACTCTTTGCTTTTCTCTATCGTGCAATTCATGTTAAATATTTTTGCTGGAATTACTGGTGAATGTTTGGCTTTAAATTGGCAATGGGATTCATTTGCGTAATATTCTTTTAACGCGTTGAGGTTTCAAGTTGAATCACGTTTAAATTGGACATTAACACAAAATTAACACATTTTTTCCCTTCTGTCTCTTAGGCCCTGCAGGCAGCCTTCAACCTGCCCCCCAACGTTGATCAAGCTGAGGCTCAGAGCCGCTGGCAAGACGCTCACCTCAACCCTGACCAAAGAGACTTCAGCACGGCCGACCATAAGTTCAAAGAAGTGGCAAACCAAGTGAACAACGACATCAACAAGGTTACCACCATGGCTAACGCTAACATTTAGGACAGTACACGTAGTGTGCACTGCAGGGTCTTAACTAGGGGACGTGGGGAGCCTTTTCTGTTTACTTTAGCTCCTGTCAGATAGTTCCAGGTGTCAAAATGTTTCTCGGGGCAGTACTTTACAAAGGGGAACGTACTACAGAGACCAAAGCAAAACGAGGATGAAGCTAGTGAATGGGAGAAATACAACTATATTTACCATTCATTTAATGGCAGTCAAAGCAAGTCTCCTTTATTTACCCATTAAATCAATTTATACAACCAAGTCCAGAGTTTCCCTGAGATAAACAGATATTGATGGAGGTAAATAGTTCACATTTTTAAATATCTAATGAGTAAGGTAATCAGGTTGATGGTTCGCCTCTTCTCAAAGAACGCAATATTTTTGACTGCTTTGCTTTGTTCTTACACATTATGCTGTTTTTGGAGGCTTGTCTCTTTTTATACAGAAAATAATAAAACAATGTAATACAGTTTTATAAACTAGATTATGCAATGTTATTTCAACCCTAAATATACAGTACTTTGCTTAATATCCATATATTTATCTCTACTTTATTCTTCAAGGCACTGATACCCAGTATAATTGTGAAGAAAACCCTGGAGTCATGCAACACTTGGTCTTTTGTCTTTGTTTTCTCACATGTAAAACAGTTTCAGGTCATTGACTGTTAGCCTAGTTCCTGTGGTTTCATATTTCTGTCATCAATATTTAGCACATTGGAAGTCATGCTGTGGCTTCTACTGCGTGTGTGTCCCCTCATTTTCTGTTAACGTTCTACTCAACTCTATCCAGTTCTCATTATGCTAAAGTGACAGATGAAGCTGTGAATGTATGTATTTATGTGTCTGTATCTTAGTTTGTTTATCTCGCGTGTTTTGAACCGACTTACGTCATTTAAAAACTTTAAAAACTGTTCGCGTGGCAAAACTGCAGTTAGCGCGTGGCACAAACCTGTAAAAGTGCTAACAGATGCGCATCGATATCCATACAACAGCACGGCCATGTCTGCTTACAGCCACTGTTTTTTAATGGCAACTCATGATGCATAAACTTTAGCATAGCTACAGGGAACACTAAATATGTGCTACACACAGACACAGTGCGTAGCGAAATGAACTGTAGCTGTAAAGAAGGACACACTTTAAACCCTAAGAGCACATCCCTAAATATCTTCATGTGTTGGTAGGTGTGCATGCCAGTGGGACTCCACACGTCTTTCCCAGACAACAATCTCCAACTGATGGTCCAATCAGGAGCCAAGGGCTCTACTGTAAACACCATGCAGGTAACACACACACACACACACACTACAATACAATACCTGTCATTATGCCTTCAAGTAAATTGACCAAACTGTGTGTGTGTGTGTGTGTGTGTGTGTGTGTGTGTGTGTGTGTGTGTGTGTGTGTGTTCGTGTGTGTTTCAGATTTCATGTTTACTAGGTCAGATTGAGTTGGAGGGCCGTAGACCTCCACTGATGCCTTCTGGGAAATCCTTGCCGTGCTTCCAGCCCTATGATCCCGCACCCGGTGCCGGGGGCTTTGTTTCTGGAAGGTTCCTCACAGGAATCAAACCGCAGGTACAGTTGTGTGTGTGTGTGTGTGTGTGTGTGTGTGTGTGTGTGTGTGTGTGTGTGTGTGTGTGTGTGTGTGTGTGTGTGTGTGTGTGTGTGTGTGTGTGTGTGTGTGTGTGTGTGTGTGTGTGTGTGTGTGTGTGTGTGTGTGTGTGTGTGTGTGTGTGTGTGTGTGTGTGTGTGTGTGTGTGTGTGTGTGTCGCTCCTGACAGGCACTCAGAAAGCACTCTGTAGCTCTTAAGATTATTAATATTGTATTGACTGTATGTAACAATTCTTTCCTCGTCATCTCAGGAGTTTTTCTTCCATTGTATGGCCGGCAGAGAGGGGCTGGTTGACACGGCTGTGAAAACATCTCGATCAGGATACCTGCAGAGGTAACAAGGGCTCACTGTTCACAATGTCTATAGACAACATTAGAGGAACCAGCTAAAAAACATCCTAATGTATCCAACTCTTTTCCAGTGAAAGTAGCTTGCAGTATTAGCTCTAAAAGCAGGAAATCAAGCGAGAAAGACGCTAAGCTGGGAACCCCAAATGATGACGTTTACTTATATTAATTATGTTTTCTAAAGTACATTATCCAACCTAACTTTAATATATCTGAGAAATATTTTTTTTGAAATGCAAAACTTTATTCAGGAACAGAAAAACAAACACACCATGCCCATTTCAAGACATATAATCCATACTGTAACAAACTTCAAAAGGAAACTAGATCCTATTAGATGCCCCAATTATATGTAAAACTAGAGGGAAAAGGAAATTCTGTACTACTTTACACAAACAAAAGATACACTGGTAGATAATGCAAATCATATGAGCACTTCAAGCATCGGAGCACTATCTGGCACACAAATTCAGTGCCTCCTCCTCTGTGGATGCCACTGGCCAAAATGGCTGCCACAGTGATGTTGTAGTTCATGGGCCCCACAGTGTTTCATCACAGGCCCTGGGGATAAATATGTACTCCACACAGACATCAGGCATAAGCTGAGCTGAGCAATACGTACTTTATATTATTTCCATATCGTTATCTGACTCTAGATATGGTCTTAAATATTGGTTATCATAATATGGCATAAGTGTTCTCTTGGTTTATCCATACATGTACTTTGCTCAAATACAAATAATTTCTTTACAGGCATTAAAGTAAAAAAGAAAAAACACCTTTAAAAAAATTGCCTAAATCCATTTTAGTTAGAAAAATAATAATAAAAATAATAATAATAATAATACATTTTAAAAATGGTTTATATATCAACATACATACAATTTTCTGGTTTTAAAGGCTGCATTACATTAGTGTCATAATATTTAAATGTTTTATTATTTTTCTTTACCCACTAAGCAGTCAAAAGTAAAAAGTATTCAGGTATTTGATCCAAAATATTGTGATGTCCGATTTTCTTCATATCACCCATCCTTGGCTGAGCTATTGAAAACATTCTCATATGCATCTGCTTTCACTGACCGTCCAACCCAGAATGAAGGAACTCATGGTAGCATGCATCTCCCTCTTCTCTTCGCCTCTCCTCTGCAGATGTGTCATAAAGCATCTGGAGGGTTTGGTGGTGCAGTACGATCTGACGGTGAGGGACAGCGATGGCTCCGTGGTGCAGTTCCTGTACGGTGAAGACGGACTGGACATCCCCAAGACCCCGTTCCTGCAGGAGAGACAGTTCCCCTTCATAGAGGACAACTACGAGGTAAGACAGAGCTAAACATGACCGATATGAGAACACCTGGATGGGTAAACATGTGTATTAAACCAGAGAATATGAGGCATCTGTGATTAAGAAAAACATTTTTAAAATGTATTTATTCATGAATTTATTCAACAGTACACTTAAATGACCTTTGCTGTAAATGCAAGTTGTGAGCTAGCCGAGATGCTATTTTTCCTTCTCACTCCCTGGACAGATGTTTCAGCGTAACCCCAAAAACGAATTATAATATTTAAAGGAGATAATAAAATCATAAGAAACATGGAGAATGTTTCTGTAACTTTTGAGGAAGTTATTCAGAAATAGCTTCTCCATTATATAGCAGGGGTATCAAAGTGCATAAGTCTGTGATTGCAGATCTCTGCTACTCAACCACTGTATCCCCCTTATTTTTATTATTTACTGTAATACTTTTACAATAGTAAAATAGTAATAGTTTTACTTCAATTTAGGGGAATAATGTAGTTTTTTTAGGAATATAATAGAAATAAAAGGAACCCAGGGGAAATTCTGCATTTGACCCATCCTAGTGTTGGGAGCAGTGAGCTGCTATATGTACAGCGCCGGGGAGCAGTGTAGGGAACGTTGCCTTGCTCAGGGATACCTCAGACCCCGGTTCCCAAGCCAAGTCCCTACAAACTTCGCCACCACTGCCACTAAAACTCAGCTCCATTTACGTATGCTTAATGAGCTAAAAATAATTACTGTAATATAACCATGGCTGTACAGGGTGAATCTCACAATTTTTTTCTAGGGGTTTATGTTATGAAACTGTAAATCACAAGGTAAGGTTCAGCATGGCGGGAAACCTGTTACCTATACCTGGGTCGGATGTGACACCTTTTAAATGAATTGTGATAAAAGAAAGTTATTCAATTTGATATAAATGACCTTGAAACTAAAAATAACAGCTGTGTAGCAGGTGGAACAGGGGAAGTTTAACCACAGCCCAATCATAGAGCAAAACATGCATGAGAACTAGTCTACAACCTCTGTGTGAAGAACGAGTGCAGCCTTGTCAAATTCAGTGCTTCTTCTTCTGTGGATGCTACTGTGGCCCCTGGGTGCTTCATCACGGCCCCTGGGGATAAATGTGTACTACACAGAGGCAGGAGGCCTTAGCTGAACTTGTGAGGAGCACTACACATGTTCAGGGTCTTACTGTTAGCTTTTAGCTTTAGCCTGTTGTTTATAACTAATGCTATGTCTCAATTCTAACTCTTTTCTAAGTACACTGCAATGTAGCACACTGTGAACATGCAGTGTGTGATAGGAAGTGATGTTTGCCGCATTTATTTAATGTATTTTTTATTTATTACAGGCTAGAGACACAAACATTGCCGCATTTAGCTAGTTGGCTGGTAACGTTAGCGTTTGCTTTTAAGCTGTCCCTTTTAAAAATAAAAATAAATCCTCTTTGAATGATAACATTGTATCATGTTATCCATTAATCATAAGTCACTTTCAGTTATGGTTTGCCTGAGTGTTAAACTCAGCCGTGCTAGCTGTTTTCCACTTATTCATGCAGTGTGTGACTAACAGGAAGTGATAGTTGCCGCATTCAGCAAGCTAGTAACGTTAGCATTCGCTGTAATGCTATCCCTTTTTGATATATCCTCTTTTAATGATAAAATTGTTTCACATCATTATTTATGGAGTAAGGAGCCAGGACACTGTTAGCTTAACTTAGCATTAATCATGGAAGCAGAGGGAAAGTTTATAAAATATGCCTGCTCATATTTCATAAACGTCAAGTCATTTTCAGTTATGGTTTGCCTAAGTTTTAAACTCAGCCATGCTAGCTTTTTTCCGCTGATTCATGTCTTTATCTTAAGCTAGGCCAGGGGTCAGCCACCTTTACTATCAAAAGAGCCATTTTGGCCCCTCTCCCACGAAATAAAATTCACCTAGAGCCGCAAAACGTATTTTACCCTTAAAATGAAGATATCGCAGTGTGTAACGCCGTATATGTAGTTATACTGTATATACAGAGGGATTGGAATTTATTCATTTTTCGTTTTTATTCTTTTTTATAACAATATTTTCATTTACAATTTTTTTTGTCACCCGCTCTAAAACAACTATTGTGTGTTGCAAAACATGCATGAGAACTAGTCTACAACCTCTGTGTGAAGGTACGTCCTCTCACTTCCCCTCCCTGAGAGAGTTTAAAGAAGCACACAACCACATAAATTTTGAGTACTTACAGCGTGCGATCATTGCAATGCAAACTGCTTTTGGACAAAGATTCAGTGAGCTCAGAAAGGAAAACAACTCATTATCCTTCCCCGTCACACCCCTGGACATCGAACATGTCAGCCTCCATGCTGAACATGTCAGCATTCCATCTCAGTTTGTTGTCATCCTCAGCCATTGAGCCGCAACATAAAACACAACTATCAGCTCAGGTTTTAAAACAAAATAATAGCCTATTAAACCATAGTGTTCTCACCTGTTTGATGTGATTTTTGTGTCTGAACATCACTGCTGAGCTTCTCTATGTCGGGGCTGTAAGACGTGACTTTGATCTTTAAGCAGGACTGCAGGCTGTCATCTGTGAGGCGCGAGCAATATTTGGATTTTATGTAGTTCATGCTTGAGAAAACCTGCTCGCATAAGTATGTGGATCCAAAGACGGACAGGAGTCCAAATGCATACTTCTTCATGTTCATATAAGTGTCGAGAATATAACATCTTCGAGATCAGCTCTCAGGCTTTTGAACTTGGACACCCATAACTCTTTATCAGTTATGTTCGCAGTTCAATTTCAAGATCGGGTTGAGTTACTCCTGTGAATGCTGACATGTTCAGCATGGAGGCTGACATGTTCGATGTCCAGGGGTGTGACGGGGAAGGATAATGAGTTTTTTTCCTTTCTGAACTCACTGAATCTTTGTCCAAAAGCAGTTTGCATTGCAATGATCGCACGCTGTAAGTACTCACAATTTATGTGGTTGTGTGCTTCTTTAAACTCTCTCAGGGAGGGGAAGTGAGAGAACGTACCTTTCTGTATGTCTCTGGCAAACAGTCATCTTGCGCTCAAACGCCAAAACATCCTCCAGGATCTGAAGGGCCGTGCTTCCTTTTCCCTGGAGACTTTTGTTTAGCATGTTAAGGTGACCTGTCATATCCACCATGAAGTGCATTTTTTCCAGCCAATCTGGATGTTCCAGTTCTGGACCGGTAAGGCCCTTGCTTTCCAGGAAAGTTTCACGTGATCTAGACAAGCAGCAAACCGTTTCAGCACTTCTCCCCTGGTCAGCCAGCGGACTTTTTTGTGCAGCAGGAGATCCGAATATGCGCTGTTGACTTCATCTAACAATGAACAGAACTGTCGGTGGTTTTAACCCTTTTGCCATTATTTTGTTCACTATCTGAATGACAAGGTCCATTGCCTCCTTGCATTCGGGGGGAAATGTTTGAGCGCACAGTGCTTTTTGTTGCAGGATGCAGTGAAACGTCAGCAGCTCTCGATCCAGTGATTTCTGAAATAAAAGTCACAAACCCCTTCTGTGTTCCTCGCATACTAGGTGGCCCTAGGCTAGCCACTGACACCATGTGGGTGGTGTTTTTTCCTTTGGCTTTTAAACAATTCACCACAGCCTCACAAATGTCCTCCCCACCCATGTTTGGCCTTTTAGCGGTATCAACTCAATGAGTTCTTCCTGCGGCCCATCACTGGTGATGTGTCCTGCCATCTTAATGGTCCTGTCCTTGACGGTCTTTGCAGAGAGGGGTATATCTATCATTTTCTGAACAATTTCACGTTTATTTTTGAAGTCCGAAAATAGATGTTCTGATATTTCAATGAATGATTCTTTCATGTATTCTCCATCGGTGAATGGCTTTCCGCGCCTTATATCTCCCGAGCTGCCACAAAACTAGCAGCAGTAGTTGAGTTTGGAGACTGGATCCACTTCTTCGCTCTTTTTCTTTGATCTCCTGCTGGGTAGTTTTCAGCAAATGCTACGTGTTTGTTCTGGAAATGTCTTTCAACATTTTTTGTTGTTCGCTAATTTATCGCCACAGATCAAGCATACAGGTAAACCTGCATCGTTAGAAGTGTACGCAAATGAGTCTGTCCATGCTGAATTAAACTCTCTATTTTCCTCTGGGACTTTTCTTTTTTTGGATTTATGGTTAGTTTACCAGTGTTCGGAAACTCAAGATTAGCCACCTGCAGATGGTGGCAGAAGCGCCGAGGTGTGACGCATATTTTAGTTGACGAAATAAACACAATAAACCCTTTTTTTTAATTTCAGTATCACAGTATCACCTCGATCTCCTAAATAAGAGGTGTTCCCTTTGAAAGAAAAAAAAATTATGAAAAAAAAGAACCGTTATTTATTTCCTTTTTTTTTTCAAAGCTACAGGGAGCCAGTGCAGAGGGGCTGAAGGGCCGCATGCGGCCCCAGAGCCGCGGGTTTCCGACACCTGAGCTAGGCTAATAGTATCTCTTGTAGCCTGCACTCAAAAAGTTAACTTTTAAAACTCGTCTTTTTATTTTCCTTTCTAGAAAAGAATTTAATATCCTATAAATAAAATCTGTTTATGTTGTAGATTAAACTGTCCTCACACAGTATCGTCTTCCATAAACACTGAACACCACAGTTTGAATAAAGCATGCATTACGTGACATTTGGTGGAAGATTAACCTGCACAATAAATCAGCCCTGTGTTTCTCTGTTCCTGTCAGGTCATCAGGAGGCTGCAGGGGCTGGATGATGTGCTGGCCCGTCTGGACCCTCAATCTGCCGCTCGACACTTCGCCTCCATTCAGCGCTGGAAAGCCAAGAGAGAGATGGCCTGTCCACGCAGAGGTACTACGCACAATTGAGTTGCTGCTATAAGTGCAAAAAACATGGATAGACTCTGGCTTTAAATACTATTAATAACTAATACCCAACTATCATTTATTGAATCTATATGCAGTGGGGGAGAAGGGTTGGTATTCAGTTATTTTACTAAATTCACAAAAATGAGTTTTACCGCAATGTAGAAAAATCAAGTTAAGCTAACATCCTGCTTCCAAAGCTTTACTTTGTTCTAGTACAACAGTATTAGCATACAAACATACTTAAAATACCATAAATAGTACATCTAATATATTATCGGGTTATAGTTATTTATGCTTTCTCATAAACAGTAATTTTATATACAGTGGGGTAACTTAATCTATAGTTACACATCATAATGTATTTGTTTGTACATTCTAATATTTATCGAAATCTGCAATGTAACCCATTAATAAAGTTTTCAAATAAATCTAGTAGAAGTGTACAAAAATGTAACTACTCTTGTAAAATACAAGCACTGTATTTAGTCCCAGTCCACTACTGAATCCACTCTAGTTAACCTCAACTCTAAAGCATAAAGGGGTTCTCTAAAATAGTTAACCGGGAATACAGGAATATTCCTTTTTCAGAGCACTACTTTTACTTTAGTAATGTTGTAATACTACGGTGTGGAAGTTGTGATAAAACTCAATTCAATTCATTTTAACCTATATTAACACATGGTAAATTAATTGTTGATCACGTTTTGGTTTTCTTACCTGAATCTGTGAAGTTATCAAAAAGTACATATTTCCCTCTGAATTGTTGTGAAGTATTAAGTAGAAGGAGCAGCCTCCACAAGTACTTAAGTACCTCAAAAGTGTAGTTTCTGTTCATCACTGCTGTATATTATATCTGTGTTTTAATGTGTGGCAGGAGCGTTCTTGCTGTTTTCTCAAAAGAAGTTGGCCCATCTGAAGCAGACGGAACAAGCAGGAGAACCAGATGTCTGCAGCCGAAATCCTTCAATACTAAAGGTATTAAAATATACAAAAAGTCAGTCCTAGTGTTGCACTCTGTTCATAGCTATGTGGTGGCCCCTTACAAATGTAGTAATTACATTTTCCTTACCCTCAGTACACAGTGGATCCTTCACTTTTACTTTGTCTAACCAAACTGTTCCCCTCCGCTCCCTCGCTGCGCAGCTCATTCAGCAGTGGCAAGCTCTGGATGATTCCAGACGATCCAAGTACAGCAGGAAGTCCTCCCGCTGCCCCGAGCCCTCTCTGGGCCAGTTACGGCCCGATGTCTGCTTCGGGTCAGTCTCTGAAAACTTCCACAGCATCACAGAGAAATACCTGCAGAGCGAAGGAAGGCGGAGACCAGACAGCATTGACACAAACAGGTACTGAACGAGAGGGCATGGGAGGATGTTTAGTACTTTGTTGAAGTGTGTCATTCTGGTCCTAAGCCAAGGATCCTGTTTTATTTTATGTGAATACAAACATGTTTAAAATGTCACTGTATTGTTTGTTAAGCTTTTGTTTACAATGTATATGCTTAAGGGGACTTTTGGGGGGTTTCCCCCTTCCTATCCTTTTCCACCTGTTTTTAAATCAAGCCTTATGCCTCTCTCTTTCCCCCTGTGTTCAGCCTCCGTCAGCTGCTGCACTATAAGTGGCAGCGCTCCCTGTGCGACCCGGGGGAAGCAGTGGGTCTGCTGGCAGCTCAGTCCATAGGAGAACCCTCCACCCAGATGACCCTAAACACCTTCCACTTTGCCGGCAGAGGAGAGATGAACGTGACTCTGGGAATCCCTCGGTATGTCACCTCCATGCCTAACTCATGAATCACTTTATATACTGTATAACGGATGATATGCAGTGACCTGAAAACAGGTTCCCTTAACCAGTCTTTAAAAAAAGTCAGAGCCCATACCGTGTTCCTGTTGGTGTTACTTTCTGTCTGTCTTCCTCTGCTGATGTTGAATTGACCGGACTTCTTTCTGCTGATGGATATGACTGTACATGGTTCCATGATAAGAGCGTTCTTAGCAGCTGCATTCTATCAAATAATACAACAGGATGTTCAAATTGACCAATCAGAGTTGAGCATTCAAATCAGCTGTGTACTAGTAGAGTGGTGGAGTGAAAACTTAATTTGGTGACGGACACAGAAGTTAGCATCGCATCACACTGGTTCCATCGACAGAAAGCAATGGGCTTGATTTTTGATATTTACAATAAGTTTTTTCTGCAGGTTAATCTCCACGTATTACCACCACTTGTATACATACACTATAATATCTGAAGCGCAAATGCAATCACAAGATATGAAAAGCTAACGCTAGGCTATAAACAATCCGCATCATAGTCGCATGGCTCCTCATTACAACTACTGTTCGGCGTGGCGATGTTTAGTAGTTTCATTTCGTCGCTCCTTAGTAATTATTAAGACGCATTCACAGCTTCAGACATTCACTAGTGAGGTGATTACTGACGTATTTTATGTTACAGTATAAAACATAAAAATATAACAGAATTCTTACCAAACCCCCCCCCAAAAAAACACCTTTTAACCTCGAGACAAAGGAACCACATGTGCTAAAATGCTGACTCATATTGGGGTTTTAGGACTCACTCACTTTTTAGGAATGTAGTTTGGAGCCCTTCAACTGAATTTAGTATTAATTATACAAAATACCTTTCTTTAAACTCTTCTAAAACCTGTGTCTACTTACTCATCCCTGCTTCATCCACCCAAGCTGTTCGTCCGTGTCTCACCCTCCCTATGTGTCTCTGTTCGTCCCGCAGACTGAGGGAGATCTTGATGGTGGCCAGCTCCAATATTAAGACTCCCATGATGAGCGTTCCGGTTCTGAACACCAAGAGAGCCCTGAAGAGAGCCAAGACGCTGCGCAAGAAACTCACCAGAGTGTGTCTGGCAGATGTAAGGGTCTCCTCCTCTTCTGTTTACGCTCCTCTTTTATGACTTTCATCTTCCATTATCTCTTCTTGCTTGCCTAATCTTGTCTTCGGGTTCTTTTTAGGGTTTTTATCTTCCATTTTTATCATTGAAGTACTTCCTGAAACTTCCTGTTTTGTGTGTCTATTATGTCCTAATTTCTTTCACTTTTTTTGCATGTATTGAGCCCATTATTTTCCAGATTAATCATTAGGTCTTTGTTTTCCTTTCCTCCTTTGCTGTGGTATTTGTTCGTGTTTCTTCCCTTTTGTTTGTTCCTTTTTATTTCTTTTTTCTTCACTTTGTTTGCATAATTTGTACCAATTAATCTGCCCTTTGTTTTTGGATATATTTTTTATTTTCTGTGGCTATACAATTTCAGAAAATACTGAACTAATTTCCATCACAGTTTTTCTCAAAGGCCACATTTCTATTTAAAAAAAATTGTTGTCAGTTTAAAACCCAAGGATATTCACTTCAATATGATACCAAACAGAGAAAAATGGTAAAAATCCATATTTTTATAAAGCATTTTCTGACATTTTTCAATGAAAGAAGACGATCAATCTATCATCACAATAGTTGAGTTTTACTATTCAAATTGTAATCCTGTAGCTAGACTTATATTTTCAGGGTTTCCCGCAGAAAATTAGTCAGTTAAGGTGGGACGGACGGATGGACGGATGGAAGGACGGGTGCGGGGGGGGGGAGAGGAGAGGAGAGAGAGAGAGGCCTGCTTTCTCGCATGAAGAAGCCCGTAATTTTTGGTTTTTCTAATTCATGACACGTTTTTTTTTAGTATTACTTTTAAAAATGCGTTCTGCAGAGAAGGGAGGCTGGCGTTGGTCAAGGTTTGGAATGAGAGAAAACAGGACAGAGTAACACAGCGAATATCGCTCATATATATATATATTTTTTTTTAAGACCTTAGTTAGGGCGGCAGGCGTGCGTTGCTTAGGCGGCCGCCTGAGCTGTAAAGTGCTGCGGGACACCCTGGTTTTACACATCTAATCATTGATACTAATGTGTGTTTGGAGTGTCCAACAGTATGCTAAACTGAAATGTGTGTGTGTGTGTGTGTGTGTGAGCAGGTGCTACAGAAGGTGGATGTGGTAGAGATGCTGCGGATTGAGGATCACCTCAAACTGCGGACGTTCAAAGTCACCTTCAACTTCCTGCCTCCTGACCGCTACAGTGAGGATAAGCAGCTCACACCACAACAGATCCTGTACTTCATGGAAAACAGGTGACTGCAAAGACATCTTTGATCTCCTTCTCTATGACCTTCAGACTAACTTCGATCCCGTAGGTTTTAGCCATGGCGTGGACCTCATTGGAGTAGAGTCTGTTGATTTCCAAGATCTGGAGAGAGAAACATAAAGTCTCAAAGTTGGGATTATAACTAAAGTGTAACTATAACTGTGTGTGCGTGTGAGTGTGCTCTGACATTAACATAGTGAAAGAAAGTAAGGTTACTCTGGATTACTGTGATCAAATGATATGTGATATTCTTAGCAATTCTCTAAAGCACTGTACTGTATCTAAATTTAGATTTTATGTACATTGATTTGTGGCAGACGGGTTCAGATTGCACATAAAGTTAGTGCTGTGAGGTTGGATGTTACTGTTGGAGGTCAGAAGTCCACTTCCACCAACATTTTAAGCTTAAAGGTCTCCTATTATGCTATATTTGAACAATATATTGTAGGGCAATATCTATACAAAACTCGTCTGTGAAGTGTTTTCCTCAAAATACCAAATAGATCACCCATTGTAGCATGCCTCATACCCCTCTATTTCAGCCCTGTTCCTGAAGTGCTGATTCTGTGATTGTGTTCCAAACCACATCCAGCATTATTTCTGAAACACTTCTCAGTGTTTACCACTAGAACAGAGACATTATATGTATTATATAAACAGCAACTCTTTAGTCCCTCCTGCAGACATCCTGCTGAACACACAGACACACAGAGCTGCTCGCGACTGTATATGGGGGACGATAGGTTGGGACGTGTCTCGTGGGGGGGGGCGTTGCCAGGAGTTCAATAAAGCCAGCCCACATTTTTTATTTGACTTCATAACCGAAGTAAATCTGGATCAGCTCGTTTGTACCCCCGTTTTTAGAGATGTGGGTAAGGAGGAAAAGAGAGAGGGTTGTATTTTCTGACACCTTGTGAGTCTCCTTACACACCGGGGACACATATTTATGTATAAAAGACAGCAAAAAGTGCATTTTGCATAATAGGGGACCTTTTAAGTTGGAGTCTCATCAGGTTAAAAAAAATGCTCTGCAGAGTTCGATGCGTACATATGATGAGTTTTATTCTTAAACGCAAAAAAACCCACAGTCGGTCCCTGCTAACCAAACTGAAATCAACGACAGTGCTTGCTCCCTTTTATAATTTAATCTCCAGCATCATTCAGGCAGCATTTACCTCCATGTAAATGAAAACATTGCATCAATAGAGGCCCTTTTTATGGCACTGTTTTAGCTAATGCCAGCATGTCTCCCTGCTCTCAGCACACTCATGCCCCTTTTCCACCAAACTGAATCCGGTTCAAGATCTGATCTTTTGCTTTCTGGCGCTTTTCTGGTTCTAGTCTGTAGCACCCTTTGTGTTTGTACCGCTCAGAGGCCGAGTGGAGCTGCGTCATTGCGTCATCGCTTGCGTCATGACATAACCGTTTACGTGCCCTCTTATGACTGATTCATATTCATTGTTTGACTGTCACACAAGCAGCTGATGCACTTCCCCCCTCACCATAAGTGAATGTGTTTCAGTCTGAACTGACGCTGTTTGGCATCACAACGCTGTTATGAAAGTGTCTCTGGCATTAGACGGGTGATGTAAGCATAGCAAGCGAGGCTACTCTGACTATCTTGACTACTCTGCTTTCCTATTGTGGCATAAGCCGTTTTCTACAGGCATATTTTACTGGCGTAGTTTTCCTTATGATTTTACTTGTGATGGCAACCTGTGTAGCCCATGTATTGATTCCATCCGATAGCTGCAATAATACAAAACAACAGGAGAACGTCTGCCTGCTCTTCACAATGATCAATAACAGTGAACGGATGGTGATTAAAGTAAGGTAAAACAAACAGCCTCACACTGAGCCTGGTTAGTGCTGCCTGACTTTATAAAGTGTGTGTTTAATAAGTGTGTGGTCGCGTTCTAGTCACTTTGCTCCGCCATACTGCTTGTTACAACTTGTTCTCGCTGTACTCGCCATGAACTGTTATTGCTCAGGTTAGTCTCCCCCCTCCAAAATAAGCATGACTTATTGGATCTTGGATCTGGCAGGGCACCCGAGTGGGGCCAGAAAGATCCGGTTTTTCGGCGGTTAAAGCCGGTGCCGCTGCGGTGGAAACACGAAAACCAGATCTTCATCGACTCCGGCTCCGGGTTGGTGGAAAAGCGGCCACTGGCATTTTTGTTCTTTAAGCCTTCAAGCTTAAGTGAGGCCCACAGCCCTTCCCCCTCCTTACTGCTAATCTTTGTGCACACTTCAGCTCTTTATGACCCAGCAGTCACACACACCTCATGCAGCAGAGGGGGCAGGAACTGTTCACCTCAATATACTTGCTTTTTCTCTGAAAACAGATTACATTTTATTATATTGCTCATGTTCAGATTCATATTTGTATTTTGTGCCTCTACTGTGACGTGTCTCCATACCTTAATGTTCAAAAACTCTTTATTTTTCTCATACTGCCTGTGCTGCAGCACCTCTTTTCACCCTCAGTCTGAGAGAGCCCAGTCTGCTCTGATTGGTTAGCAGGCTGGCTCTGTTGTGATTTGTCAACCGCCTAGATACTTCCAACCCATTATCCTATCACATACAAGGTGTTGGAGTGCTCACAATAATTGTGCAAGTGTTACATAGTGATGTCACCGAAGCAAACTAAGCCCCGAGGAAGCGCCCGGATATTAAAACACATTTTCGAAGAGGCCAAACAGCGGTACCACAACATATACAGTGGGGCAAAAAAGTATTTAGTCAGCCACCAATTGTGCAAGTTCTCCCATTTAAAAAGATGAGAGAGGCCTGTAATTTTTATCATAGGTACACTTCAACTATGAGAGACAAAATGAGGAAAAAAAATCCAGGAAATCACATTGTAGGATTTTTAAAGAATTAATTTTCAAATTATTGTGGAAAATAAGTATTTGGTCAATAACAAAAGTTCATCTCAATACTTTGTTATATACCCTTTGTTGGCAATGACAGAGGTCAAATGTTTTCTGTAAGTCTTCACAAGGTTTCCACACACTGTTGCTGGTATTTTGGCCCATTCCTCCATGCAGATCTCCTCTAAAGCAGTGATGTTTTGGGGCTGTCGCTGGGCAACACGGACTTTCAACTCCCTTCAAAGATTTTCTATGGGGTTGAGATCTGGAGACTGGCTAGGCCTCTCCAGGACCTTGAAATGCTTCTTACGAAGCCACTCCTTCGTTGCCCTGGCGGTGTGTTTGGGATCATTGTCATGCTGAAAGACCCAGCCACGCTTCATCTTTAGTGCCCTTGCTGATGGAAGGAGGTTTTCACTCAAAATCTCACGATACATGGCCCCATTCATTCTTTCCTTTACACGGATCAGTTGTCCTGGTCCCTTTGCAGAAAAACAGCCCCAAAGCATGATGTTTCCACCCCCATGCTTCACAGTAGGTATGGTGTTCTTTGGATGCAACTCTGCATTCTTTCTCCTCCAAACACGACGAGTTGAGTTTTTACCAAAAAGTTCTATTTTGGTTTCATCTGACCATATGACATTCTCCCAATCCTCTTCTGGATCATCCAAATGCCCTCTAGCAAACTTCCGACGGGCCTGGACATGTACTGGCTTAGGCAGGGGGACACGTCTGGAACTGCAGGATTTAAGTCCCTGGCGGCGTAGTGTGTTACTGATGGTAGCCTCTGTTACTTTGGTCCCAGCTCTCTGCAGGTCATTCACTAGGTCCCCCCGTGTGGTTCTGGGATTTTTGCTCACCGTTCTTGTGATCATTTTGACCGCACGGGGTGAGATCTTGCGTGGAGCCCCAGATCGAGGGAGATTAGCAGTGGTCTTGTATGTCTTCCATTTTCTAATAATTGCTCCCACAGTTGATTTCTTCACACCAAGCTGCTTACCTATTGCTGATTCAGTTTTCCCAGCCTGGTGCAGGTCTACAATTTAGTCTCTGGTCTCCTTTGACAGCTCTTTGGTCTTGGCCATAGTGGAGTTTGGAGTATGACTGTTTGAGGTTGTGGACAGGTGTCTTTTATACTGATAACGAGTTCAAAAAGGTGCCATTAATACAGGTAACGAGTGGAGGACAGAGGAGCCTCTTAAAGAAGAAGTTACAGGTCTGTGAGAGCCAGAAATCGTGCTTGTTTGTAGGTGACCAAATACTTATTTTACCGAGGAATTTACCAATTAATTCATTAAAAATCCTACAATGTGATTTCCTGGATTGTTTCCCCCATTCTGTCTCTCATAGTTGAAGTGTACCTATGATAAAAATTACAGGCCTCTCTCATCTTTTTAAATGGGAGAACTTGCACAATTGGTGGCTGACTAAATACTTTTTTGCCCCACTGTATGTCACTTTATGAGGTCTGACTTTTTCCCATTGACTTACAGAGGTAGAGGGACATGTGTAAATAACTGCACCATACGAACACTTTTATAGCCCCTATTTGAACCATTAGGGGGTAATTAAAGCCGAATCTAAATTATTATTTTACTTTTCCCTTCATTTGACTGAGCCATGAGCGGGAGATCGGAGGCGGGGCTTAAGGGAAAACTCAAGAGGACCCTCTCAGGCTATTTTGGCTTTGTGCGCCAGTGAGCAACTTTGATAAAAAATGAACGGGATCCCTCTTCCAACGCTGAATCCGTTTCTCTTTATTTAGTTCTTTTTTTAAACCTTTATGACAAACTACAGGTTTTTGAAAACCCCAAAAAGCAGAATACAGAAAGGTTATTATAATTACAGTGTTTACAGTTCATAGCCCACTTTTTTATCTCAGGATAACCCCCTGTAGATTTATCGTGTTGCCAGCACACGGGTGTATTACTAACCTCTTCCTTCACTTTGCCACTTTGTTTTTCCTCCCAGGTTTTTCCGTCTCCTGCTGGAAGCCATTAAGAAGCGCAGCGCCAAGCTTGCCTCGATCGCCGTGGAAACAAGGAAGGCCACTCTCAGAGATAAGGACCACGATGCCGAGGAAACTGCTGACAACGCAGGGGTGGGTTTCATTATCTGAGTGTTCCCTAAATGGTTTTTAGAATTACTGTTATTTGAATCAAGCATCTCTTAAATACCAAAATAAAATCAGACTTTTTTTTTTATTATGTTGAAATCAGCTGGACGACGTGGAGGTAGAAGAGGAGCAACAGATTGTTGACGACCAGGCCAACGAAGGAGACGCTGACGCATCGGACGCCAAACGGAAAGACAAACAGCAAGAGGAGGTTAGGAGACGGATCAAATACTTCTTAAAGAATACTTAGAGTAATACTCAGATCCACTCTAGTGTGAGTTTAAAGCCGAGTGCCATATGCTCCTGGTAATACAAATTGTTGTGAAAGTACCAACAATTCCAAGACTATAAATAACGCCGCTCAACTAAAGCACACATTAAGTAATGGTGTCAGCAGCAGTGTTGCCACAGTTACTTTGAAAAAGTAATCTGATTACTGATTACTCCTTTAAAAAGTAACTTAGTTACTTTACTGATTACTTGATTTTAAAACTAACTAAGTTAGATTACAAGTTACTTTATTAGTTACTTTCAGCAGCTGCCGACAACACCCCCCGCCGCCTCAACTTAAAAATGAGTCCATCATACTGCCCGACCAACTTCTTCAACTCTACCCCACTTACTGGTTTTGCACCGAAGTCCAGCTTTTGTTGTTTGGGTGGTGGGGGACCTCCTGCTTTAGTCGCAGCTCTCTGCTTCGCTCCACCTGGTGGGACTTGCTCTGTAGTTTGACTGTGCCATGCTGCGACTCCAAATGCTTCTTCACATTTGACGTAGTGTTTTTGAAGCTCGATAGCACTTTGTCGTCAGCACAGAGAGTACAACGAACCTTAATATTATCATCTGTAGCTGACTCAAGCTCAAAATAGTGACTGTATTTCCAGCTAGAAAACATGCTGCGTGGTATTACACGAGAGTTGTCCTCGTGCTGAAAACGTGACTTAATTGTCGCATACTCCCCGAGACGCAAGAAGAAAGCAAAAATATATGTTTTTACTAAGGAAAATGACAAAAATTGGTAGGATTAATTGTATGTAGTTTACAAACATTCCTTTTTCTCTACTTATAACAAGAAACAACGATCCAACTATAATTGTAGTGTAATAGCATATTCACAACCAATGCATTTACTGCTGTCGTAACTGCTGTGTTTTCCTCTGTAGGTGGACTATGAGAGTGAGGAAGAGGACAAAGGCGATGCAGATAAAGACGATCAGGAGGAAGAAGAAGAGGACGAAGAGAAGGAAGAAGGACAGATGGAGGAGTCCCAGCCAGAATCTGAAAGTGTGACATCAGGGAAGAAGCAGCAGAAGAAGAAACAATCCAAACAAGTGGAAGAGGAAGGAGAGGACTGCTTGGATCAGATGAGGATTAACTCTGTTCTGCAGTCCAACCCGGCCATTGAGAGATACAGCTATGATGTGGAGAGCGAGCTCTGGTGTGAGGTGAGTCCATCACAAGCGCCAAATCACAACTGAATGAATCTACACTGCCCGGCCAAAAAAAGATCACACACTCTAATATTCATTGGACCGCGTTTTGCTTTGATTACGGCACGCATTCGCTGTGGCGTCGTTTCCACAAGCTTCTGCAATGTCACAACATTTATTTCTGTATAAAATACAAACAAGCCGTTTATCGTTTTAAACCCAGGTGGACCTGGTGCTGCCGGTGAGCAAGGTGCACTTCGACCTGACTTCAGTCCTGTCCACGCTGGCTCAGAACGCCGTCATCATGGAAACCAAAGGCCTGACGCGCTGCCTGCTGAGTGAAGTCACCACGAAGACGGGAGCCAAAGAGATGCTGCTCAACACGGAAGGCATCAACATGCACGAGCTGTTCAAACACAGTGATGTACGTAGGATGTTTACACTGCTCCTTTGTGACAGGGGACCACAAACACATCAGCACGTTAAACTATCAGTCCAGGTTCACTTTTTCCTGGCCCTTTGCAGCTCTTTCATCCGTGTTGATTTCACTTTTCACAATGTCTGAATAATTACAAAGCACAGAGGTAATTTATTCAGTCAATAGATGAATAACTTGATGGGATATGGGTGAGACTGGCCTGTTGAAGATATAAACAATATAATATCCTACTGAAACAGTCTGTAATTTTCCGCTACCTAAAATCAAAGTTGGCCAAAAGGGGCGTCTATTTAAATTGTTGCTTTCATGTTTTTTTTGGACAGAAATGAGCTTAAAATTGGAAATGGCACTTCATAGGACTTTAATCCATTTCTGACAACGCCTCTTTGATTTCCTGACAGGAGTCGCAGGTCAAAATATGGATTTCAGCCTTTCCTAATACGTTTTTATTAGTTAAAATGTTCATTTTAAGAGAGTATAATAGATCTACAGTTAGGCTGGTGATCTATAATAAAAATTCAAACAGGTTAAGATAATTACAGTGGGGCAAAAAAGTATTTAGTCAGCCACCAATTGTGCAAGTTCTCCCATTTAAAAAGACGAGAGAGGCCTATAATTTTCATCATAGGTAAACCTCAACTATGAGAGACAGAATGAGAAAAAAAAATCCAGGAAATCACATTGTAGGATTTTTAATGAATTTATTTTCAAATGATTGTGGAAAATAAGTATTTGGTCAATAACAAAAGTTCATCTCAATACTTTGTTATATACCCTTTGTTGGCAATGATAGAGGTCAAACATTTTCTGTAAGTCTTCACAAGGTTTCCACACTGTTGCTGGTGTTTTGGCCCATTCCTCCATGCAGATCTCCTCTAAAGCAGTGATGTTTTGGGGCTGTCGCTGGGCAACACGGACTTTCAACTCCCTCCAAAGATTTTCTATGGGGTTGAGATCTGGAGACTGGCTAGGCCACTCCAGGACCTTGAAATGCTTCTTACGAAGCCACTCCTTCGTTGCCCTGGCGGTGTGTTTGGGATCATTGTCATGCTGAAAGACCCAGCCACGCTTCATCTTCAGTGCCCTTGCTGATGGAAGGAGGTTTTCACTCAAAATCTCACGATACATGGCCCCATTCATTCTTTCCTTTACACGGATCAGTCGTCCTGGTCCCTTTGCAGAAAAACAGCCCCAAAGCATGATGTTTCCACCCCCATGCTTCACAGTAGGTATGGTGTTCTTTGGATGCAACTCTGCATTCTTTCTCCTCCAAACACGACGAGTTGAGTTTTTACCAAAAAGTTCTATTTTGGTTTCATCTGACCATATGACATTCTCCCAATCCTCTTCTGGATCATCCAAATGCCCTCTAGCAAACTTCAGACGGGCCTGGACATGTACTGGCTTAAGCAGGGGGACACGTCTGGAACTGCAGGATTTAAGTCCCTGGCGGCGTAGTGTGTTACTGATGGTAGCCTCTGTTACTTTGGTCCCAGCTCTCTGCAGGTCTACAATTTTGTCTCTGGTCTCCTTTGACAGCTCTTTGGTCTTGGCCATAGTGGAGTTTGGAGTATGACTGTTTGAGGTTGTGGACAGGTGTCTTTTATACTGATAACAAGTTCAAAAAGGTGCCATTAATACAGGTAACAAGTGGAGGTCAGAGGAGCCTCTTAAAAAAGAAGTTACAGGTCTGTGAGAGCCAGAAATCTTGCTTGTTTGTAGGTGACCAAATACTTATTTTACCGAGGAATTTACCAATTAATTCATTAAAAATCCTACAATGTGATTTCCTGGATTTTTTTTCTCATTCTGTCTCTCATAGTTGAAGTGTACCTATGATAAAAATTACAGGCCTCTCTCATCTTTTTAAATGGGAGAACTTGCACAATTGGTGGCTGACTAAATACTTTTTTGCCCAACTGTATATATAGAAGTAAAAACGGGATTGGTCCTCTGGGGAGCATGAACAGGGGCTAAAAAGAAATCTATGTAAAAAAAAAAAAACACAACAAATGTCTGACAGTAAAGGGGCCTATTATGCTTTTTGGGCTTTTCCCATTCCTGTAGTGTGTTCTTTAGGTTATTGTGGTCTACAAAGGTTAAAATTCATAAAAACACATGTCTTACTAGGTGATGTCATAATTCCAAATTAGATATATATGTGTTGTGTCTTTTCTACAGATATTTCAATTTAGTTTTTGGATACCAGGTGTTCTTTTTATTCGTCAGGATTATTTATCTGTTTTGTTGTTTAAGTACTGATTTCATCCACAAGAAGCTGAAGTGCGCCATCACCTGATGTCCTAAAAGCTTTGCTGATATCCACAATATGTACCTTGTGTTTGGAGTGAATAGAGAAATCCAAACTCACCTGCCTTACAAAGATGAAAAAAACCAAACGTAGAAACATTATACTGGCAAAACATGAGTTTAATCAGAGCGAGAAAAGGTGCTTTTACTCAAACTGGAGAGAAAACTATTTAAATCCGACTTATATAATGGTAAAAATCTCATTGCCTCTGTAGATTCAGATTTGCAGCTTTCAAATCAGCCATCATGTGACTCATGTATACCTTTATGGTTTACAACACAGAGATACCAGTTTATCTGGATTACAACATAAACACAGTGACGGACCCAAATATTTTAAGGGTTGGTTTGCTTGCTCAAGATGGATAACGCATGTTACGACATTGCACATATTTGTTATCATACTTTAGTTATAATCCCAACTTTGAGACTTTATGTTTCTCTCTCCAGATCTTGGACATCAACAGACTCTACTCCAATGAGGTCCACGCCATGGCTAAAACCTATGGGATCGAAGTTGGTCTGAAGGTCATAGAGAAGGAGATCAAAGATGTCTTTGCAGTCTATGGTACACACACACACACACACACACACACACACACACATTTCAGTTTAGTATACTGTCAGACATCTCCAAACACACATTAGTATCAATGATTAGATGTGTAAAACCAGGGTGTCCCGCAGCACTTTACAGCTCAGGCGGCCGCCTAAGCAACGCACACCTGCCGCCCTAACTAAGGTCTTCAAAAAAAAATATATATATGAGCGATATTACTGTGTTACTCTGTCCTGTTTTCTGTCATTCCAAACCTTGACCAACGCCAGCCTCAACGCATTTTAAAAAGTAATACTTAAAAAAAACGTGTCATGAATTGGAAAAACCAAAAAAACACACACACACACACACACACACACACACACACACACACACACACACACACACACACACACACTTATAGTAACATACCAGTATAGCGTTTTATAGTGAACTTAATTCAAATCAATTTCTAGATGTAACACAATTTAAGGGTGTTATAATGTTTCACATATATGTGGAGTAAAAATTCAAATGCAACAATGCAATTTGAGTTTGTCTTTTAACAAACACACAGTTTAGTAAATAATATTTAATTGTACATTTTAAAATACAATGTAAACTGTGTAACATTATTTTTCATTTATTCAAGCATTATTAATTCAAATGTGTCATTTTTAAATGGTGTAAAAATGAAATATTGCTTGCTCAAATAAAAAATAGGATACATTGTTTACATTGCATTATAGTTTTCAAATTTGATCTAGTATTTGAATATTGTAAAAAATGTATATTTGATACAGCTTTTCCATTTTCATATTTATGTGGTCATGAAAATGCTAATTGCACTATTTCCTCTTCATAAATAATTTCCTAAATAACCCATGCAAGAAAATTAAAATGCAAGTTTGGAATTCCATTTGTTTACTTTGGGGGCTCAGTGGATTAATACGCTCATATCCAGACCAGGGGGAGCACCGGCTCAATCTCACCCTGACCCCCACTGCACTCAGCTGTCGTTGTGTCCCTGGGCAACACATTTCTGTTGCCGTCAGGAGCACTTCCATTTAGTCTATTTGTGTTTCTCTGTCTGTGTCCAGGTATCGAGGTAGACCCCCGGCATCTGTCACTGGTGGCAGATTACATGTGTTTTGAAGGAGTATACAAACCATTAAACCGGCACGCCATCCGCTCCAACTCCTCCCCTCTGCAGCAGATGACTTTCGAGACCAGCTTCAAATTCCTCAAACAGGCTACCATGCTGGGTGAGGAACGGCTGATAAAAAGACTGATTTCTACTCATATGCTGTGTACTTTTGTACTTACATAAGCTGTTTTGAGTGCATGAGTGTGTCTCGATGTGAATTACGGCAGCACGTGTTCTGCTTTTATTGTCCTTTTATGGTGTGGCAAAAAGTTCTTCAAGCGAAACTGGCTCAGGAGATGATGTGATGTCCACATATTTTCTGTGGTGCAGTGGTAATTATGTCGACTAGGATGGAGATATGTGAATGAATAAACCACGTTATAGTCGTGGAGTAAGAGCAAATTAAGAAAATAATAATAATCCAAGGCAATACTTCCTATTTTCTTTGAACAATAATGAATTCAGGGAGCTATTTTGGAGCCGCTGATTCCCTTATCTTATCTTTTTTTTCTTCATGACTGTTTTCCTCCTTTTTTCAGGGTCACATGATGAGCTGGTGTCGCCCTCTGCCTGCCTGGTGGCAGGGAAGGTAGTCAAAGGTGGAACAGGACTGTTTGACCTCAAACAACCTATGCAGTAAGAGTGTGGGGGGGGTGTAGTCAGCAGATAGATAAGTTGGATGTGACAATAGAAGGACCCTTCACGTTGACTGATCCCGTCACTTCTATGAAACACTTTTGACAAATCCATAATAATGACAATGTGTATCTCCATTTCTTTTGTATGGGGTGTACAGTACAGTATGTGGCAATCTTAGGTGCCAAATGTTCTTCAATGTTTGTATTTCAATAAAATAATAAAATAATTCCTGAATTCTTCGTTTTTTAAATGTATTTATTCAGAAAAGGCAAAGGTTTTCTCTTTGAAGATGATGAATGAAATAAATAAGCATGACATAGTATACTTTTAAAGAATAAATGTTCACACTTGTGCCCTTACTTGATGCCTAAAACCGTTCTCTTGTATTTAATTTTAAAAATGAAAATATGTATAAAACAGTGAGTATTGTTTTTGTTTGTTGCCGTTGTGGTCATTGTCCAACCTGTTAAGCGTGTCTTAGTCTTTAATGTGTAAAACTTTGAGTGAATATTGGTAAAAGAAGTAGTGAAGTGATCGGATCATGTGGCTCAGGGGTGTCCAAACTTTTTTCCCCCGAGGGCCACATACAGAAAAATATACGGAGAGCCGGGCCACTTATAGAGGTGAATATTGTCTCAAAAGTTAAGTTATAAGTTAGCAAAACAAATCAAATGTAGGTGAATAATGCGCGATACTTGGAAATGCTTTCAGAAAAGAACAGCCTACATCCCGTCTCTCTTTAGGGTTTCATTTATTTTGTTGGAAGTTCATTCCTTAAAACAGAAGCCTCGGATTGCTGATAATAAGAGTAAACATGAAGGTTACATTTCAAGGTTGTTATAGAAATAAGTTATTGTTTTTTTTTATCAACTAAGATTTGTTCGAAAATGTTTTGAATTCTAAATGACTGAATTTATTTGAAATTGGGCTCATTAATCTATTTGAACATATAAATTTGAGAAGTACAATAAGACAGGCAAAAGTTTAATTTATGGGCCATATTGCATTTTTAATATTTGCTGAGGGCCAATTCAAAAATGGCCTGCGGGCCGCATTTGGCCCCCGGCCAGTAGTTTGGACACCCCTGATGTGGCTGCTGCAATGGACTCATTACCAAAGGGCGGAAGTGGCGGCGAGTTACCCGGCCGCTGATTGGCTCTCCGTCTAAAAGGCGGTGTCTGAAAAAAAGCTACACTGGTATGTATTGCTAAGGGATCCGATCATCAGTCTGTAAAAAGAGATTCATCATGGCGAAGCGGTGGAGTCCATGGAAAGGTGAGCAAAAACGATATATAGACAATGAATAGACGATGAAGAAATGAAAGTTTAAAGGATGTATTCGAGGTGCAGTGA
The DNA here is from genome assembly GCF_036324505.1 of Eleginops maclovinus. Classification (NCBI taxonomy): domain Eukaryota; kingdom Metazoa; phylum Chordata; class Actinopteri; order Perciformes; family Eleginopidae; genus Eleginops; species Eleginops maclovinus. Next base: position 22,306,134 of record NC_086371.1, read on the forward strand.
GGCGTGTGTTGCTGTTGCCATGGCGTTCTACAGCGTAACTGGCATCACTAAAGTAACAGTTAACTGAGATTAGCTATCCTTACTATAGCTATATCGTTACTCAGTGATATTCCTGAAGAGACTTGTTTACTGTTTGTGGGCGGCCTGGGCTGGAAGACCCGATACAAGACGTCCTTTCATATCTATAGATAGGCCATATTATAGAATATATGGCTCTTGAATTACGCCTTTTCTAATCAAGTAATGTACAAACATCACGGAAATGTAGTATTCTATCCATTACGGTTTTAGCAGCAGCTAAATAAATGTAGCTGTATTGGGAATTACGAGTATCCATAAAGGCATCACCTGCAGGCCAAATGCGGCCTTGCAGGCCATTTTGAATCGGCCCTCAGCGAATTCTAAAAGTATAATGGAATATGGCCCACACATTAAGTTTTACTTGTCTTGTACTTCTCAAATTTAAATGTTAAATATATTAATGAGCCCAATTTCAAATAAATTCAGTCATTTAGAATTTAAAACATTTTCTAACAAATCTTAGTTGATGAAAAAAGCCCAATAACTTATTTCTATAACAAGCGTGAAATGTAACCTTCATGTTTACTCTCATTATCAGCAATCTGAGGCTTCTGTTTTAAGGAATGAGCTGCCAACAAAATTAAAGAAACCCAAAAGACAGACGGGATGTAGGCTGTGTTTCCTTAAACCATTTGAAAGTATTGCGCATTATTCACCTACATTTGATTGTTTTGCTAACTTACAACTTAACTTATTATCTCCGTGTATTTTTCTGTATGTGGCCCTCTGTGAAAAAAGTTTAGACACCCTGAGTTAGTATTTTCACATTATGCTACTTTGTCTTTTTACTCCACTACATTTTGTAGTCAAATACTGTACTTTTTACTTCTCTATATTTATCTGACAGCTTTAATTACTTTGCAGATTTTGGTTAATAATACAAAATTTAAATCAAATATTACATTATCATGTATTATGATATGTTAAGCTGCTCAGTATGACAGTAAATAGAGTATGGATGGATGGACAATCTTTAAGGCAGGACTTTTATTTGTAACAAAGTATTTTTATATTTAATATTGCTACTTTAAGTAAAAGTATATTTTGTAAGATTCATTCCTCCACACCTAAGATATGGAGCCCCTGCTGAAATACAAACCATTAAGCACTTATAAATTATAATATTAATGCTAAAGATTAAAATCTCCTCTATACATTTATATTTACTTTCTTCTGATACTTCAACTATATCAAACTGTACTCCTATTAGGGATGGGCATTCGATTAAATTGTCTTAATCGATCGTCGGGAGAATTAACGATCGATTTTCGATTCATCATTAATATTTTTATATTAAAATTCACTATTTATAGGCTATATTAAAAATGGAATGAACATACAAAAAACAGCGTGTTTTCCTCATTGAGAGATTTATTACAAGATGAACAACTCTTGTGGCAGTTCAACCGGATCCGTTCAATGGTTGAATTTGAAAATATGCGCTGCTGTGCTCTTAAGCAGCGGAGCTTGCAGCTAGAAGCCGGTGCTTATGAACACAACTGACCCTCGTTTTCCCCCAAAATAATAATAATAATAATAATATAAAAAAATAATCATGTTAAACAATAACTTAACCAAAAATATATAATACTTTTAGTCTGACAGGTTTTGCCAAATGTAACTCAAAACTATCCAAAAAGGCGAGAAAGAGGGTGAGAGAGAGATTAGCCAACCTAACAATGAATTAGGCTAATTAACAAAGCTTCGTAAAAATAACCACTAACTCGCATACAACTTCAGCACCAGTCTACTGATTTTTGTTGAGAAAGATAAGCACGTTAACATGCTCTGGGGTCAGATGCGAGCGCAGCCTGGTGACTGTGAGTCCAGCTGCCGAAAACACCCCCTCTGAGGGGACTGACGTCGCCGTGATACACAGGTACCTCCGTGCTAACTTGGCAAGCCTGGGGAACCTTATACCATTCACTTTCCACCAGTCTGTAGGATTGCAATCCAGGGGTGGGGGAGCCTCCCTCAGAAAGTTATGAAGTTCTGCTCCTTCGATGCCAGACTCGCATTGAGTGGTATAGTGCTCCCCAAGGAGTTGTGTCAAAGCAGAGACCTGGGACTGGGAGGCCGTGACTCCAGTGTTTGCGCTCCCCTCGTCCGTGTCTCCTCGTCTCCCCCAGCCATTGGGATAGCCGCCCTACCAATCTCCATTGCCTCTCCCAGTTCAGCCAGTTTCACATTTGCAGCCATTTTCTGTGTTGGTGTGAGAAAGCCCAGGTGCTTGTGATGAGGGTCCAGCATTGATGAGATCATGGGGGCGGATGACACAAACTCATCAGACTGAACCTGTAAATAGGCAACACAATGCAGATAAGAGGCAAGTATGCATGTAATTAGGCCTACTCCAATTGGCTATTTATGATGGAAATCATTTAAAGTAAGATAAAAAGTTTAGCTTACATTCATTCGCTTGATGAGGGAGGACTGCACTTTTGTCTTGAATTCGATGAGTCTGGGCCTGTCTCCTTCACTGGGCATGAGGTGGATATTGATGAGGCCGAAGGTGACGGGTTAAGTGTTCGAGATGGAGACTTCTTTCTCTGCAGACATAACCGTGGTGGTACATTTAAGTGCTGACAGCACAGGCTGTGTGTCCTCCATCATCTGCCAGTACTCATCCTTCAACTCCAGGATCCTGGCATCTTGAAGCTTGGTCACGGTTCGGTCCAACAGCACAGCAGCAACAGCCCACCGCTGCTCCACCAGCCGATCAAACATCTCGCACACGGAGTTCCACCGTGTTTTACACGGCTGGATAAGCCGGTGAGTTGCGAGGCCCATTTGATCCTGTTTCTTTTGCAGTGCATTGGTTGCTGCAGTGCTGTGATTGAAGTGGCTAAGAAGTTTACTAGCCGCTGATATTACCCGATATAGATACAATGCAAATCCGTCATTTATGGCCAACTGGAGTGTGTGTGCAAAGCAGGCAATGGAAATCCAGTTCACTCTGGTGGGACTGTTGGCAGCAACAATATTGGCCACGTTGTGATGAACGCATGCAATAACTCGGTCTTCAATTCCCCATTGCTCTACAGCTTCATTCATTTTCTCAGCGAGGTGGTCAGCTATATGCCGACCTGGCAGGCTTTCTGTGAGCAGGACCGCTAAGTTCATTTGCCAGTCATCACTGATGTAGTGGCAGGTGATCGTGATGTAGCTCTCAGCTCGTTGTGCATCACAGCTCCTCCGTGCTAACATCGAGTTGATGCTAGGTTGAGACCGAGAGCAGGACGCACCGCCACTAACCAGGGTCGGATGCACGTTTTTCAAGTGGTGCATCATTTGAGTCGTGGACGAGTTGTGCTTATATACAGCTTTGCAGTGTTGGCAGTGAACTGAGTCATTTTTTAAATCAAAATGGTCCCACGCCACACTTCGCCGTGACCTCTTCATGATTACTTTTGAAATAGACAGAAACTCCCAGGTATCTGAGGAGGCCTGTGGCGTTTTTTTCAAACATTGCCCCCATGTGGTAAATGTTTGATTGCTGCCACATAGCGAAATTCATCGCATTCCTTCAAGACTCACACTACGCAACAGAACCTGCATTAGTTTTATCGATAAAAAATGAATGTCATCGACGAAATTCTTAATGATCAATTAATCGATCGTCGATTAATCATGCCCATCCCTAACTCCTATCCATGCAATTCCTGAGCTTAACCGTATCTGAAAGGAATTTGTTCTTAGACGTACGACTGTTGTCCCATAATGCATTGTGTCTGACTTTCTCTTTGTGTGCAGGAGCAGAGCCCTGAGAGCCAGGGGTCCTCAGGCTTCATCACACAACCCAGAGGAGTTCCCAGGTTGCCCTGTGATCGAGAACAATATGAGGCTTTTGAAACGCTGGGCAGCACACAGGTGATGGTCACATTACACAGCACAAAGACCCCTACTGTTCTCCATCAACCACGCTCTCAGATAGACACAAGCAACTTGCTATCCAAGGTTCTTAAAGGGATATTTCAGGTGTTTAAAAGTGTGGTTGTATGAGGTACGGGAAGCACACAAGAGTACCAGCAGGAAGTTAGGCAATGTAGTGCGGGGGAAGGGGAGCATCCAACACATTTTTCAGCAACCTGAAAAGATCCAAGTGTAAGCTATATTTAGAAAATGTTCTCCACTTTGCTTTGAGACAGTGCTTTTTGACGGGTAACTAAGGCCAATTTCAATGCTTTTATCGAAGCTAACAAACATTGACAGTAATACAGAGGTAGCTGGACACAAAAACTGAACTGGGGACTTAGAAACGTGTGAGAACAGAGGAAGAAAACTTAAAAGATGGGAACAAATCTAGTCTTATATATGTTATATACAGCTCCGGAAAAAATTAAGAGACCTCTCCAAATGCTTCTTAAATCTTGATCTCTACATGTATGGCAGCCATTCCAGTGTCTGTTGAAATTCAACACAGAAACATTTTAAGTAGTTTATAGAATACAATAATACAATAATAATAATAACTCAAAGCCATGCCTATAAATAATAAAACAAGAGAAACAATTATAATGCTGAAGTGGTCTCTTAATTTTCTCCGTGGCTGTAAGTCATAAAGTGTTTTATGCGGAAGCCCTGAGAGGCAGATAGAAATGATTTTTCAGAATGATCAGATTAAGTTCCTGTTACAGGAAATCTATTTGTGAAACATGTTGCTATTTTTTTGTTAGGATGTTTTTAAATACTGACAAAATGCTATTTTTAATTTGTTATAAAAAAAAGGCACTTACAAAAATGTGTCCGTCCAAACGTTTTTCCCACCAGTTTCACGGATAAGAAATAAATTAACCAAAGGATTTTCATTTAAAAAAACACAATTTTTCATAAACAAAGTAGAATATTTGTATTTTATCAGAGTTAAAAAAGAAGAATATATTTTTCTTAACTGTCTTTTGTGGCTTCCTTAGCTTGAAGAATGAGGCACATAAAAAATATTTAACTGTAAATGAGAACCTACTGTTGTTTAGAGCAAAACATTGCTTAACTTCTGTGATGGTATGAACTGTTGGTAAATACAATGGCTAAGAACTCTTATACTCACAGCCTCATGTGTATTAATACATCAGTGCAGGAGGCTTCAAGTTACTTTTTAAAAGCCATTGTTACTTTAAAAACACACCCTAACTAAACGTTCAGTTTAACGTGGCAGTTTTTCCCAACCTACAACTCTAAAATCTGCTCTGAATGTGAAGTATGAAAAAAATGATCTCAATGTGTGTAAAACCTGTTCTCATGCTTTAAGAGAGTGAACGTGGGTTGATTCTGAAAAGACTCCTCCTGATATCTCAAACTGTACAGACATTGCCCGCATAATGTCAGGAGGAATTAGGGCAGGCAACCTGTGAATGCAAAAAGCATCAACACACTCTTATCTGCTGTTGACCTCCTTCCCACACAGTTTTACTTCTGCTTTTCTGTTGATTTATGTATAATTCCGCCTCCTGCACTGCCGAATCCATTTCTAAGCTAGACTAACTTTGTTTTTGGGTGGAGTGTAGTTGCAAAAAGCGTGCTCAAAAAGGTTGTGTTGGAGCTATAAATTGCCATAAATTGAATGCATGTTTGGGCACTGGGTGATTAGGGCACCTGGTGTAATTGTGTATATATTGGAGACAGGTGGTGGTGGTAGCAGAGCACCAGACGGCAAATCGTTTTTTTTATCAGCCGGATAGATTCAAGCTAACGGGAGAGCCATAGGAAAGGCTCTAGAAAAGCAAGTTTGGAAACCGTGTTCTTTGTTAATGATTCGACAAGAAAACGCACAAAGGTGACTTGTCTGGACTTGGATCATTGTTCCCTGCGTATGATTCGCTATCTGGTGCCTCAACGGCAGTTTAGTTTTAAGTAAATTTTCTTTTATAGATTGTAGGATTTTGGCCGCTACAGGTTGTAAACAGGTGGTTTTTTTTCATTTCTCTTTCGAAAACTTTGTGAAGCTGTGATCTTGACCTACTTGTAATCTATTATCTATTTTTGCAGTTTGAGAGGTTTTTAGCTGCTGATGGTGCAATGAGTCCAAATATCCTTAAGTGATTGTTAATATAAACAAATGAAGTTGTTACAGTTATTATAAGATGAAAAAATCACAGTTAACAAATAGATAACAAAAACATGAATTATTATTTTCAACATTAAAAAAATAATAATCTAGAATTTAAAAAAGAAAACCTTTAGAAAACCAATATGACAATTTAATAAGAATAAAATATATAGGTAGCATATCAGTATGGGGTCAGATCAGTTTCATAATACACAAATGCACACAAAAGCATTCACACTTGTATTTTCAGTGCAAACACAGATTTGTTCCGTTTCACATATATGTAAATAAAATCCAAATACAGAAAAAAAGTTTTACATGTGTATTTTTGACCCACACAAATGCATACACAAATCGCTCTCGGTGCATAGATCACTGTTCATTCATGTGTGGGTTTTTTGAGAATCCCCTGATGGTCACCCGATTCGTACCTGTAATGTTTTCCATCTACAGCCAATCAGATGTCTCCTCCTTTCTAAGCCAATCACATGAGCGCGCCCACACGAGGGTATGATTTCTTGCGTTCGTGACGTAGCGCTTCATGTATGCACGAGCTGACAGGTCAACTTCAACATTGTGTCTAGCACAAGTGATAAGTGTCTCTGCGTGAATGATTCAATATGTTTTAGGTATGAATTCTTGACACCTTAGTGATGTGTTACTGTTAGCATGGAAGTAATATGGGTGGCATGTAATGCTAGTGTTTGCTGGCAAGTTAGCTATATAACGCTAATAGACTGCCTTAACTGTCCCCACTTAACTGTATGAATTCTGCTTTCTGCCGCTTTGACACATTTACATTGACGTTAATTTTTCAATACTGTATTTAGCACTGTGCTGTTCTAGGTTTCTGTGATTTATTTTTTGTGATTTGGTTAATAAATTTTGAAACCGTATGTTCTAATTGTTCAGCCTTTTTGCATGGGTACATTAAATTACTTTATTTTCTGACGAAAAACAAAAACAACTTTGAATAGCCCCCTCAGTCCTTTTATCCTGGCGCCAGGCCTGACACAGAGACACTTGGCATTGCTAGACGCAATGTCAGCTCCGGAAAGTACAATGTGTGAGAATGAGGAACCTGCCTCTCTGATACCACTATGGGTCGGTCTGTGGCCTAGTCTAGTGTCCTCCGTGACAAATCAGGTAGCCTTGCAAATACTAGCTCGTCCAAATTTGACTAATTCTCAAATACATCATAGCTATTGGACAGCTTCTTTTTTTTCTACGTGTGAGAGACATCAGCGGTTAAGTGGTAAACTAGAAATCGTTTACATAATGGCTATCTGCACCTGGCATGCAAATATTTTACAAATGTACTTCTCCTTTTCAGTTTAGCTATTGCCATTTAAATATCACATGCCTGTGTTTTTCTGTCCAGGCGCTGGTTGGTACTGGCTGTGGTTTTAGGTTTGCTGTGTGTGGCGATCTTTTCTCTGCCTCGGAGAGAGACGGAGACAAGCGTGCCTGTGGACTGGCATGTCAACCTCACACATAAAAAGGTGAGAGAATTTACTGTGGACCGAAACAAAGAAAAACAACTGTCAAATCATCAATATAGCGTCTGAGTCGCTAGCCTGCGCGGCTTTTTGTGGTTTGGGAGGCATTTTGTCCAAATAATGTTCCAAAATAAACCGTGAAATACCTTGTTGACTGTCCAAATATTAAAATAAAACTAACACATAATCAAATGGAAGGCAAATTATAACTTAATTGTGTATAAAAGTTGGGACCTCGTGTTTCATATGTCTACTCCATGACGTGCCCCCTCGCGTTTTTCCAAATCCTCAAAATAAACCATAATTTTGGCCCCAGACGATTACAATGCCAGATAAAAAAGGAAACGGAATATAGAAGTCAATATCCACTAGCTGTAAAAGGATTGATTCCTCCCATCCATCTTGATGTTTCTTGGCATCTCTGTTTATCTCTTGTCTTATGTAAGCTTATTAATGATTTACAAACAGTTCACAACCTAATTAATAAATGAATTACAAACTATTCGTAAACCATTTATAAGGGTAGTCTTATTAAGTGGTACCAAATGTAGCTTTACAACATCAAAATAATGGAAAATAAAAGGGCGACAGTTCTGAATATTAATGAAAAACTACATTAACAGGGTTGGAAAAGTTATCAGTCACCTGATTTAATACTTCATTTGGCCTCATTTTGCTGCAATTACTCAGGGATATCTAATGCCTTCGTAATCTTTTTGTAGCCTTTACCTGACTTATGCCTTCCTACAGCTTTATTCCAGAGGCCTTTTTGAAAGCATTTTCCTAACCAATTTGAATGTTTTGCAGTACCATGGACTACTAGTACTGGAATCCTTAAGAAAATGCTGGTTTAAGTAATCAAAATCAGTTATTGTCAGGTGGGGGGGCAATTAGCCTGGTATTTGATCTGGAAGTTGAATGGTTGCATCTGAGCAAGTTTATAATGGTATACTCTAAGGGGCAGATCACTTATCCAAACCAGGTATTTCCCAAATTCATTTTTAATAAATGTACAGATTTTATTTAGATTTATTTCTGCTTCGAGTATGAGGGTTATAATGTGTACATACAGCTCAAAAAAGTTAGATTCATTTTATTATAATTCCCAGGGTGTAATGTGACAAAAGGTAGAGATTTTCAGAAGGTATGATGACTTTCTATAGGCACTGTACTACATAACACACAAAACAAAAACAGGCAAAGCACTATAACACCACTATCAGCTGACCAACAGGCAGGAGTAAGGCAAACACAAAGTAAGGTAAACACAGAGAGCGCAGCAGCCCAAGGTTGCAGGCCTGCGCTCAGTGAGGGCAGAACAAACTGATAAACAGGGTCGAAAGTACCGGCCTAGTTAAATATCTCTGCCATATTGTTAGTGGCCACCAAAGGAAGCTAATGTCAGACTGCAGCGGTGGATAGTAAAGTACATTTACTCAGGTGTTGTACCTTTTGAGGTACTTTCCTGCTACTTTACACTTCTTTTCAGGCAAATATTTGTATTTGGTACCTTTTTAATTACTTTGATGATAAATAATAAATGAATACAAATATATCTTGTAAAAGTATAGGTTAAAAAAAACTGTATTGATCTGGTCAGAAATGCAATCGTTAAAAGTACATTTAAAGAGGCCCTATAAAGCTGTTTTGGTTTTCCCTTTCCTGTAGTGTGTTATATAGGTTTGTTTGCATGTAAATGGTCTGCAAAGGCTAAAAATCCCAAAGTTGCCTTCCTTTTATTGCACAGTTAACAGTGTAAAGGCAGACTGTAAACAAAATGTACAAAGGTCCCACTGCTATTGGACTACCGAGACCCTTGGAGTGCCTAACATTAGGCAAGCCTGAATGTTCATCTGTTATTTGTTTCAACAGATACACAAAACGGATAAACAGTATTATTAACAAAACATTTTTTTTAAAGAAGACAAAATGGATAACGCTCGGATTTCAATTCGATTCAAAACATAATTTAAGCAGATTGTTTTTTTTACAACCTTTATGTTATTGTCTATGTAATGAGGTTTACTCAAACTCAGCCTTAGGTGTCAAGTGCTTGACAATACATACATATTCTCAAAGTATAAATTGATATAAAAATTAAGCAACAAAAAGATATATTTGTTATTCTTTGGTATGATATTGATACATTTGCATAATACAGTTTTACCAGTTTTTTGATAATCCATTATCTGCTATTATGAATGCCATACAAAAAAAAAGCCATTTTAACCCCTTAAAAAATGTCAAAATGTCCTACTTGTATCTGTTTTACATCAAATGAAAGTGAATATCTTTAGGTTTTTGACAGAAAACTTCTTATTTAAAGACGACACCTGTATTCAAACTGCATGTTGCCAACGTGGAGCAGAAATGTAAAAAAGTGTCCCTTTTCCTGTGTGAAACAAGCATCCATTCATGACAGAAAAGATTGAACTGTCATGATGTCAGTAATCTGAAGGTTCTGCAGTGAAACAGGATCTGTTGTTTATTGTAATGATCCTAACCTTACTAAATAACTTATTTCCTTGCAGCAAGTTCATGAGAATGTGCGCAGAGTTCTGGAGAGTCAGTGTCGTCCCAGCAGCACCAGGCAGAGCTTGTTAGCTCGACTCCCTGCTTCAAGTCACATGACCCAGGCCTTTCTGTGGAAGGACCTGCCGCTCCCCGACGGCATCTTTATGTATCCGCCTCCCTTTGGCTTCAGAGGTCTTCAGCACAAAGTAGAAGAGCTGCTGAAGCTGGTGAATGCTTTCGCTCTTTCCTCTACTTTCTGCATCATTTACTCTGTAAGCCATATTGAGGCCCAACCAAAAGACTTTTATCATCTCTTTATTTCTTTACATCTTTATTGGTGTTTTATATCAGTCATAATGCACGCACTTTATTGTTGCAAACCTATACATTTTTGTTGAATCCAAGGCGTCTCCTGTAATAACAAAAACAGTTTTACTGCAAGAATTTCTTACCTGAAGTAACACAGGCATAATAAGCATGGTATAATCTGATAGTTCCCGGGCAGACACACCTGAACCTTTTTCAAGTCGTGCTCATGTGTCCTCCCCTGTCTATGATGTCTGAGGGTCTATAAAGGATAACATACTCCACAATAATATAACAGTGCTTTGTTTATCCGATAACACCAGCTTGTTTAGTCAAATAAACCCTGCTAGTGCTTTAAAATCTACCTTTAGAAAATAATAAATCGATTTGTCTAGGCTTTCTTTTTTTATGGTGGTGGTGGCAAAGTCCATAGGGTGTTGGCCTGGGAAGGTCACCAGTTCAAGTCCCCGAAAGACCAAGTGCCACCGTGGTGTCCCTGAGCAAGACACTGGTTACCTACACTGCTCCCCGGGCGCCGTACATAATGGCAGCCCACTGCTCCTAACACTAGTATGGGTCAAATGCAGAGACCGCATTTCGTTGTCCTAGTACTTGTACTCTGTGCAATGACAATAAAGTTGAATCTTCTTCTTCATCTTCTTTTCATTTGTCTGACAAATGGGACTGGAGAGTAGTGGGCTGCAGCCTTCTAAGATGTCAAGATTAAAAACATTTGGTGAAGTTTTAATGCTTTATAAATGTGTCAGTTTACAGATGGACATAGACCCTTATCAAAATGAAACCGATCTAACCTAGTTAAATGGCTAAACTGAAGAAGTATAATATTAATAATTAACTAAATACATTACATAATTCAATATTTTGGTAATAATCCAACACCTCTTATATCATTTCTGTATTCTTTCTTAACTGCTTTGTGTAGACAAATGGCCCACCAACACACACACATACACACACAATCAAATATTCAAAATAAGTATCACAATAGCATAATCATAATTTTTTTCTTAAAGTTTTGTACGGATATTGGGACACTTTTGTTATCGTGTAGGAAAAATGTGGTATTGTGACAGCCCTATGTTAGAGAATTAACTTAACGATTGTATTTGTGAATTTTCCTTTACAGCTGCCAGACTCGGAGTCTGTGCCCCTGCTGGAAAACACATCAGAGAAATGTCGGCGCTGTGTGGTCATGGGAAATGGAGGCATTCTCAGAGGCCTGGAGCTGGGAACACTCATCGACCGTTTTGACACCATTATCAGGTTGGGAATAAAAACACCATTATATATATTTACAATTTAGTATTGCTACGTTTTAATTAATTACTTACTCCACTTCAGGTTGCATCTTATCATGTGTTTTTATACATATACATAGTATCTTATAACATTTTTTAAAAATGATGATGTAATGTAGTGGAGTACACATATGTGTAGCATAAAATAGAAATACTCAAGTACAGTACAAGTATATGTAATATAGTATATCGTTTTCATGTAAACATGATGACTCTGTTACTCAGGTTGAACAGCGGCCCTCTGGGAGAGTTCAGTGTTGACGTGGGGAACCGGACCAGCATCAGGATGAGTTACCCAGAAGGCACCCCGCTCCACTGGATAGACACAAACCCGCACACTATGTTTGTAGCGGTGGTTTATAAAAGTGTGGACCTCAACTGGATCTCTGCTATGATCAGCAAGCGCTCAATGGTGAGTAGTGCCCGAGTGTGTGTTGCGTTAATTCCATACTACTGGTCTTTTTTTTAATTGAAAGTGGCTAATCCTCGACTTTTCAGTTTTTCTGAAGCCACATAAATTAAAGTAAGGGTATCCAACACTTATTTCAGAAAAGCCCACAGGGAGATGCTGTTTATTTTAAGTGAAAACAAATATTTATTTAACAAATAACTACGGTTGATTTTCAGAAACATAAATGAATTTAATATATTTTTTATATCTTTATTGCAAATTATAATTCACTTTTTGGACTCCTTTTTTACTTAAAATATTTAACGCTTGCATTTCTATTGGTTAGCACATCAACATACTGTATTTTATGTAATAGGCTAAAGGGGTGGGACATCTTTAAGCGGTTGACGAAACACAACAGAGCGGGCCAGCTAACCAATCAGAGCAGACTGAGTTCTGGTTTCAGACAGAGGGTGAAAAGAGGTGCTACAGCAAAGGCAGTATGAGAAACAGACCTTTATTAACAATAAGCATGGAAACATGTCCCAGAAGAGGAACAAATACAAATAAGAAACCTGGAAATGAGATAATAGGGCTGCTTTCACTTCTTATGTTTCTATCAATATTCTATTTTTTATTTGTCTTTTATTTCATTCTAAAATGGAGTTACTGCCTCAAAACCTAATTTCCCCCAGGATACATAATGTGTTCTGACCCTATTCTGTAGCAGATAAATAATGAGTTTGTGTGTTTTGTGTTTCAGGCTTTGTGGGACTGGCTCTTCTTCTGGCAGAAGGTTCCGGATCAGATCCCTCTGGGGCTGCACAGATTCAGACTCCTGAACCCTCACGTCATCAGAGAGATGGCTCTGGACCTCCTGCTGTACCCTCCACCCAAATTCCGCCTGTGGGGACAGGACCAGGTAAGAGACTCATCCCAAACCAAACTATCTGTCTGTGACTATAGAGTCAGCACAATGCAAACTGTATAAAACACATTTATCACCTACCAGACCCAACTGACTGTTATCATTTACAGCAGGCAGGCATTGAGTTAAAAATATAACAAAACGAAAATAAACAGAACAATTTAAAATAAACATACAGCGGGTAAAATAAGTATTGAACACGTCACCATTTGTCTCAGTAACTACATTTCTAAAGGTGCTATTGACATGAAATTGTCATCAGATGTCGGTAACAACCCATGCAATCCACACCTGCAAAGAAATCAAACCATAGATGTCCATAAATTAAGGTGTGTGTATTAAAATGGAATGACACAGGGAAAAAGGATTGAACACGCTTACTGAAATGTATTTAATACTTCATACAAAAGCCTTTGTTGGTAATGACAGCTTCAAGACGCCTCCTGTATGGAGAAACTAGCCTCATGCATTGCTCAGGTGTGATTTTGGCCCATTCTTCCACACAAACAGTCTTCAAGTCTTGAAGTTCCGTGGGCCTCTTCTATGAACTCTGATCTCTAGTTCTTTCCACAGATTTTCTTTTGGATTCAAGTCAGGTGATTGGCTGGGCCATTCTAGCAGCTTTATGTTCTTTCTCTGAAACCAATTGAGAGTTTCCTTGGCTGTGTGTTTGGGATCATTGTCTTGCTGAAATGTCCACCCTCGTTTCATCTTCATCATCCTGGTAGATGGCAGCAGATTTTTAGCAAGAATGTCTCTGTACATTTTTCCATTCATCCTTCCTTCAATTATATGAAGTGTGCCAGTGCCGTATGCTGAGAAACAGCCCCACACCCTGATGTTCCCACCTCCCATCTTCACTGTTGGTATGGTGTTTCTGGGGTGATGTGCAGTGCCATTTGACCTCCAAACATGGTGTGTATTATGACATCCAAAGAGTTAAATTTTGGACTCATCTGACCACTCTATGTTCTCCCAGTATTTCACAGGCTTGTCTTAATGTTGTGCAGCAAACTTTAAACTTTATTTGCTTATTTCAACCATGTGATAGCATGAATCCTTCTGATATTACTGCAGATCTGCCTTAAGCTAGCAAGCTAATGTAGCTAACCTAGTCTTTTCAAATATACTAGAGTATAAATGAATTAATTCGGGAAATATGTCCTCCATCACTGGAATCCAATAGAAAATAATCCACACGTCAATTTCCATTTTCGTCAGATATATTTCATGGGGGAACATATATATGGGGTCAGATCAGTCTCATAATACACAAATGAACACAGAAGGATTAACATTTGTATTCCATGATCCGCAAAAGCATTCACACTTGTATTTCAGGATCCACCCAAATGTTTTTCAATGCACACACAAATGTGTTCCATTTCACTTATATGTAAATAAAATCCAAACACAGAAAAAAGTTTTACATATGTATTTTTGATCCACACATATTTGTTTTCCGTGTCAAACCGCTGAACCTGCAAACACAAACCGCTCTCTGTGCATGGATCGCTGTGCATTCGTGTGTCACCCGATTCGTACCTGTAATGTTTTATCTATCTACAGCCAATCAGATGTCTCCTCCATTCTAAGCCAATCACACAAGCGCGGCCACACGAGGGTATGATTTCTTGCGTTCATGACGTAGCGCTTCATGTATGCATTTTGCGCTGTCCGGAGCTGACAGGTATGCGCCTAGCATAAAGTCTAAGTGATAAGTGTCTCTGTCAGGCCTGGCACCAGGATAAAATGACTGAGGGGGGTATTAAACAATATATATATCGAACCGAGCAGATGAATAGAAACAGAACGACTCAAGTAAAAGAACAAGTAAATATATATTTATTTGTCCTTTTACTTTGTAAGTTAACGACAGTTTCAAGAAAAATGAAGGCCCCTTAGAATTGGGGGAAGTAATAATTTATAGTTATTTAATAATTGTGACATATTTTGTACTTTTTGATGGATGTATGAGGACCAAACTGAGGGGGCAAAAAGAGTGAAAAGAGTCAATATATACAGTTAAATCCGCTTCAGCAAAGAGTTGAGTTTGTTCCAACCCCCACATTAGTTCAATCAAGTTCATAGGCCCATCCAAAGGACTTTTATCATCTCTTTATTTCTTTACATCTTTATTGGTGTTTTATATCAGTCATAATGCACGCACTTTATTGTTGCAAACCTATAAAAATGTTTTATCCAAGGCGTCTCCTGTAATAAAAAAAACAGTTTTACTGCAAGATTTTTTTTCCTGAAGTAACACAGGCATAATAAACCTGGTGTGAGACCCAAATTATTGTTAAGTTATTTTGATTAATATTTTTGAATGTAAATAGGTCAGAATAATATTAACAATGTTGTAGACTAGTTAAGTTAAATATGCTGATTTCGAACTGTGTTATTAATGCTGAAATTTGATAGGTTAACAGGATTCTAAGGGATACGTGTAATTTTGTATGAGAGATGTGCTGCTCAGTTGACGTGCGTGCAGCAACGAAGGCACATAGCTTTTTGACCGTGTCCGTTTCCCTGGCCTTGTCCGTGCCTTATGAAGGCGTGTCCGTTTCCCTGGCCTTGTCCGTGCCTTATGAAGGATAATACCAAGTGATATTACTATTTATTTTACCTGTTTTGTGTTTGTACCAAGATACTTTTGTGTTACCAAGACGTCAAGAATTAAAGAAAACAAAAAGAAACTCAACTGGTCCGTGAGTACACTGAAAGTAAAATGAATAACGGTGAAGCATGGGATATGGAACGAGTCAGAAAACCTTAGGCTGCCCACACGAAGTGGTCTAATTAATGAACCCTGAAAACGAAGTTTGGCCACTACACCTGGTATAATCTGATAGTTCCCGGGCAGACACACCTGAACCTTTTTCAAGTCGTGTTCATGTGTCCTCCCCTGCACCTGGCCCTGAGGGTCTATAATGGCGTCTATTATGGCATCCAAAGAGTTCAATTTTGGACTCATCTGACAACACTATGTTCCCCCAGTATTTCATAGGCTTGTCTAAATGTTGCGCAGCAAACATTAAACAAGCTTCAGCATACTTTTTCTTTAGGGATGGAGTCTTGCGTGGTGGGTGTGCATACAGGCCATGGCGGTTGAGTGCATTACTTATTGTTTTCTTTGACACAATTGTACCTGCTAATTCCAGGTCTTTCTGCAGGTCTCCACAAGTGGTCCTTGGCTCTTGGACAACTCTTCTGATAATTATTTTCACTCTTTTTCGTTCTTCCTCTGTCAGAAATCTTGCGAGGAGCACCTGGTTGTGGCTGGTTTATGGTGAAATGATGTCCTTTCCATTTCCGGATTCTGGCCCCAACAGTGTCACTGGAACCTTCAGAAGTTTAGAAATCCTTCTGTAATGCCATCAGCATGTTTTGCAACAATAAGGTTGCGAAGGTCTTGAGACAGCTCTTTGCTTTTACCCATCATGAGATCCAGCTTGTGTGACACCTTGGTAATGAGAGACCTTTTTATAGGCCATCAGTTGGGACTGAACCAGCTGATATACATTTGCACTGAGGGGCAGGATTGCTTTGTAATTTCTGATAGATTTAGTGTCTTGGCTTTCCATGCCTTTTTGCATCTCCCTTTCTTCATGTGTTCAATCCTTTTTTCCTGTGTCATTCCATTTTAATACACATAACTTAATTTATGGACATCTATGGCTTGATTTCTTTGCATGTGTGGATTGCATGGGTTGTTACCGACATCTGATGACAATTCATGTCAATAGCACCTTGAGAAATATATTGACTGAGAAAAATTGTGACGTGTTCAATACTTATTTTACCCGCAACAGTATCAACAGTATATCAACAGTAGAAAGATGTATCTCTATAAAGTGTCTATAGAATACACAATATGAAATATACAGAATCAATTATAAATTACTCTAATGTATTATTTGTAGGAGTAGGATGGTCCATCCTACTCCTACAAATAATACAAATAATCAATAGTAAAATGAATATATTATACAAGGATGCAAAGTAGTTGCAGTTTATTAAATGTAAATAAAACGGGTGGAGTGTAAATACGATGTGTACACATTTTTCAGTGTTATTGAAAAGGGGAAACAGAGCAAGATCAGGTTGAAAAAAAACACTTTATTGACACCAAATTAGATTTGTTTTGTTATAGCAGCATGTTAACGAGGCATTAGCATAAACAGAAACATTTCAAATGTATATATCATCATTGTAATCATTGGTCTTGGATAGTGCGTTACTAAACAAGCACTGATTAAACCAGGGTCACTGCTATAACTATAAGCTCAGGAGTCATGGCTTTTTTAACAATATCACTTTTAATGTTGCAGATTTAGAGGCAAATGTCATTAAAGAAGTAAAACGATCACTAGATCAATCTGAAATGATTTGATATGACCTGATTGGAAATGACTTCCTGTTTCATTATAAACAGAGCTAATGTGAGTTAAAAAATCCAAAATTTCATCATTAACAATCCCTCAGTATAGTGTATGCCATTGATATTACCATGAAGGATCTGCACTAAAAAGAAACAATGGTTGAAACGTACACAATTGTTGCTACTGACTCTCTAAGTAATAAAGATGGCTGCATAATAAACACAATGTAGATTCATTCATCTCGTACGTAAGGAGTACCCTAATGATGCTCCATTTCAAAATGAGACCAAACAGTTCTAGACGTGTCAGTCTTTTAGACATAAAAAGCTTAGCTGGTTGCAGAAAAGCTTTTTCTGTGACTGAAAAAGTTGTGGACCATTTATAAGGGAGGGTTCAGCAGTTGTTCATGGTATAAAACAGTTAATTAAAACGTTTAATTTTAATTTTGAAACTCTGCAGCAACAAGAAGTCTTTGATCATGCAGTTATTATCGAGCTCACAAGATGTAGGCTCATTGATCCAGTTTTATGTGACTATGGCTAGTGCCAGACTCACAAATATATAGGAGTGCACGATTTGGAAAATATAACTAAATGCAATTATTTTGACTAATGCTGCAGTTGTGAATATCAGAAACAATCAGATTCAAAATACTGATATGTATCCTGAGGGAAAATGGCTTTGAGATGGCTTTGATATAAGAATGAAAACATAAGAATTAAAAAAATAATATTTGATGAAATAAAGATATTTATGTCAACGTAAGAACTTAGTCAAATGTCCAATAAACGGTAAAACAAATAGAAAATAAGTTATTAGAGTAATAACTTGCGATTAAAAAATAAATAAAGTAAGACATATGTATACAAACATAAGAAGGTATTATAAGAAAAAGGTCCAATAAGGTCAAAAGCAATAAATAAATAAAAAACTATCAGTATGATGAGGGAATGACGACTACATTATCATTTAAAAATATACTAAAATGATCATGAAGTAAGCTGAAATGCTAAGTAATTCCTGGGTTTAGGACTCATTTCTGCACTACTTTATTTGGATGTTTGTTAAATGATGACGAATTGTGCAGCCCTAAAGGGATACACACATACAAAACCGTGAAAAAAACAAGATTTCAGATTTTTTTGTGTGGTTTTCTTTTATGACAATATTGTTAATTCCTTAATTATCATTTTGAATCTTTTTCCGCGCAGAATGTGCCCACCATGGGGGTCTCTGCACTGAACTTGGCCAGCCTGCTGTGTGACGAAGTGAGCCTGGCAGGCTTCGGCTACAACCTCTCCCAGCAGGGGGCGCCACTGCACTACTACGACAAGCTGCCAATGAGCTTTATGCTGCAGCAGACCACACACAATGTGGACCGGGAGACCAAGCTCCTCCAGAACCTCGTCAAGGAGGGGGCCATCAGCGACCTGACGGGGGGGTTACACTGCTCCTTCTGCCCCAGTTGACCACTCTGCACTATGAAGCATTCCACTTTTACTTTTACTGTAAATGAACTTTTATACTTGACACAAAAACTGAACTGGGGACTTAGAAACGTGTGAGAAGAGAGGAAGAAAATTATATTTATGTGAGGAAAACTTAAAAGATCGGAACAAATCTAGTCTTATATATGTTATACACAGCTCCGGAAAAAATTAAGAGACCTCTCCAAATGCTTCTTAAATCTTGATCTCTACATGTATGGCAGCCATTCCAGTGTCTGTTGAAATTCAACACAGAGAAACATTTAAAGTAGTTTATAGAATACAATAATACAATAATAATAATAACTCAAAGCCATGCCTATAAATAATAAAACAAGAGAAACAATTATAATGCTGAAGTGGTCTCTTAATTTTTTTCGCGACATTAAGTCATAAAGTATTTTATACGGAAGCCCTGAGAGGCAGATAAGAAAAAGTTTATTTCATTTTACATAGATGTTTTAGAAGTTCCTTAATAAAATACTTGTGAAATTAATGAAAAAAAAGGATTTTTCAGAATGATCAGATTGAGTTCCTGTTACAGGAAATCTATTTGTGAAACATGTTGCTATTTTTTTGTCAGGATGTTTTTAAATACTGACAAAATGCTATTTTTAATTTGTTATATAAAAAAGGAACTTACAAAAATGTGTCCGTCCAAACGTTTTTCCCACCAGTTTCACGGATAAGAAATAAATTAACCAAAGGATTTTCATTTAAAAAAAACACAATTTTTCATAAACAAAGTAGAATATTTTTTTCTTAACTGTCTTTTGTGGCTTCCTTAGCTTGAAGAATGAGGGACATAAAAAAGATGTAACTGTAAATGAGAGCCTACTGGGCTTAACATGTCTTTCAGGATTTGAATTTCTCAAATATGTAGCCATATGACCCGTAGACTTTAAACCCACTATTAATAATGATTTAAAGTCTCCTGGCTAAAACTTAAAGCTGGCATCAAATTGTGAACTTTAGTCAACATCAGCATTTCTGAAGTTCATTTCTCCATTAAATGTATTTCAGATATTTTCTAAACATCAATCATGGGGCTTCTTTTGATACCCTTATTGCATAGACAACTCGCTCACATTTGAAATTAGGAATGTTTAAATGTGTATTATTATTATTGTCTTATTTTTCTTGTAATAGTTCTCTGAGATAAAATATGATACCAATATGGTACCTTTCATTGTTTAGGAGTTACATTGTATTATTTGTTTACAACTGAACACGTATATCTGTATTTACCATTACAGAAGGTAGTAAAAATAAAAAAATGGTTTCAAATAGACATTTGAAAAGCATGGCTTATATATGTCTTTAGTTTTGGTTTTAAAGATTTTGAAAAAATGTGACATAATTACTATATTTATCAGAACATATTCAACATTCCACTGCAAATGAGCAGCATTACAATTCCTTTGTTGTTTCTGTCTCTATTAAGAGGTTTTATTTTTTATCCTGCATCTTAATTTTATTGTACTAATTTGTGCACAAATTCGTTTATTTTCCTCATTTGTTTGTTATGTATTTATTTCACTTAATTGTTGTGTACATGCCTTTATTCTTTTAGCTTAAAAAAATCCACATCTCTTTTATTTAATGTGTCACTACCTCTTATTTTTACAGTCAATGGTCACTACACTGTTCTTACTTTGTCTCATTTTGAAAGACCTCGTCATTTTTTTATGTCTTCATTTACATATGTAATAGACATATCTCATATAGCTCAAATCTGGAAGGCTTAATGAAAAAGAATAAAGCGTAAATATTAAAAACGTCTAATTATGTCAATTTCACTGTACATTTTCACATGTAGTTCTTTTTCTACAACCTTTTTTTTCTCTTTTCTTAATTTATTGGTCTGTTGTTACACCCTAGTAATAAACATCTGGTGTTAATTCATAATTGAGTGGTTTATTTGCATGTTAATAATTATTCACAGTTTTTTAAAAAATGATTAAAGGCTTTTTTTATGTACCATTTAAGATTAATGCACTACCAGTATCCATGGTAACAGCTTCTACTTCTGTCATCCAAAGATGCAATAAGCAATGTATGTACTTTTTAAAGTATAAAGGTTAACTTCCTCTGGGTTAAATATTACTACTCAGCAACTCTAAATCAGAGTGTGACTTCCTGTCTCAGAGTCAACAGGAAACATTGCCCTAAATTTACTGATTATTACACAACAAAAGTTGCATCGAGTCATACAATCTTTAACTTTAAAAGTTTATCTATATTTTGAAGATATACATATAAAAATATATAATATATACAAAATATTATAACCGGAAATAGGCAATTGTCCCTTAATAATTAAGAGTTCAAAAATCTAACTACAATTGCTATACCATCAAAAGATCTGAGAAGACAACAGATTTATATGAGTAGACTGCACAATACTCCAAATGAAATATTTGTTTTCAAATACAATCGTTTACGATAGCTCTTTTATAGTTTACTCCTAAGAAAGTTGTGGGCTTATTTTATTTTGAAACATTTGTCCCGGAAATTGTATTTCTTTTAAACGGTCCTCAACTAGGTGCGCGTGGTCAGGATGGAACAAGAAGCCGGGGATATGAGCTGCTAATAGGTGGGAAGTTTCTTAATAACCTAGTACATGTTAGTGTATTAATATTAAACAAAATTCATATGTGTTTAGAATGGTGTATACCACTTGTTTGACATATACACGAGTAATATAAAAATCATGTAATGAATGGTAGGCTATTGAAAGAGAAGTCGGTTTTGAAATCTGCTCAAAGAAATGTCAGTTTGTTGTCAATGAAAAGAGGGTTTAAGTTGTGTTTGCGACCCCTTGCTTTACTTCACAATGTACTTAAGATACATTTAAGGACTTTGTACAAGTTGTCTCCCTGGTTGACTTTACTTGCCTTTGTAACGGTGTCAACAGTGACCTTTCGGTCCTGTCACTGCTGTCAGAAGGTTTCGCTGGAGTAAACTTTGACAGAGAGAAGTGAAAGTTGTGTGTTCCGAAAGTAAGCACAAGAGTGTTCAATATACAGGGACATTTACTGTATCATTGAAGTCTAACGGCAGAGAGATATTGTACATTAACGACACTGTTCACTTGCATTCTGGTTGCTGGTTTGAATATGTTCTCATATAAGGCTTATATAGCAGTATGCTTCAATTTAAGATAAAACAATAAGTGTAAAAACAGCAATGTGTATTAACGTTAGGCGGGTTGAAGACCACTACAGGGATCTAGTGGCACACTGCAGGTTTTGAGGTGAAAGGTGACTGGTCTCTGATTGGCTGACAGCCATGAACCCACCCTAATTTAATTGGTTGCTTGTTATGCATCCCCCCGCCCCCGCCCCTTCTCTCTCTCTGCCTCGCTTTATCTCTTGTGGCGCTTGTTATTAACACTGGGGCGGCGCTCAGGCCGATGAGCAGGTGGCCTAGCTGTTTGAAGAAAGCAGAACAAGTGCTTCACCAAAAACAGCTCAAATCTTGCCTAGGGCAGCACGTTGGTCAGGGCCGGTCCTAAGTATATGTTACATGGGGTTGCATCTTTAGGAATTTTCAAATGTAAATACATATAAATGAATACAATAGAAAGTATTATAGTAGCCTACAAGTATAAAGTAACATGGTATTTAGTTGGTAATAAAGTAGGTGGTATTTTATTTGTTTCAATTGGTCATAACAGAAAACAAACTCTTCATTGGCTTTACCGTATTGAGATACAGTTATGCCAAAGCACTGACAAAAATATGAACAATAGCATGAACCTGTATTCAGAGAATGATTCAAATGACACATACAAATATTGAAGAATCAAGATACAACAGTGTAGTGATTCACTGTCCTACCTCGGGTTGAAGTATCACAGTAACTTTACGATCATTTCCACACATTTCTTTAAGAATAATTACCTTGGGTCATTCCAGAATTGGAGGACATTTTGAAATCAACACTTTAATGAATCCTTTATTTCCTATGTTTCTGTTATTTATTTTATAAAACAGGTAGTACAGCATCCCAAAAAATGATTTGGCCACCTCAGGAATCAATGGTACACTTTTTATTATATATTTTATTTTTTGCTTTTCAACAGCGCTCAATGGGGGATAGAACTCAACTTTAAATAACCCAAAAAAAATCATAATCTGGGAACATTTTAAAAACATGTAGGTTACGCTAAGTTATTTATAAAAATGAAATGTTTCTAAAAATAATAAACTGTACTGCAGGAAATGCAACCTGTTACTGTAATTTTGTGTAATTGATTGATTGAATTATAGTAACAGGGTTGCAAATCAATGCTTATTTTAACTTCATCATTTAGGAAGTCATGCTATTTGTAGAATGTAATGCTACTTTCAAGGCAAGGACACACTTAGTTATTTACCTAAAGAAAAATCACTTTGAATTGAATTTGTCTTATTGTGATAATATGAATAACAGGGTTGAGAGGCTTAGAGTGCCACACTTGTTCTAAACTGAAAGAATACGATAAATGTGAAAAATAAAAGAGGGGCCTGAGCTTTGGTCTACCCATGGCAGTAGCACATGGCCTGATAATGTTATTTATCATGTAAATGCAGTTTATCTTCCTCTGCCAAGGTTAATATGTTTAGGTAGCAGGGTTGCGTGCATGTGAGGGACACACCTTCAGTTTAAAATGACTATTATAAAAGACATGTATTAACACAAAAATAGCAAAAAAGTATTTTATAATCCTAATTTAAAATGTTGTATTCGACATGCAAGTTGGTCACCAAGAAGTAGGGACAAGAGTGGGTGTTTTCGAGCTATTTGATATTTTAAATAATATGTTTCCATTTTGTCTAAGGACACGTATATTTAACACAAGAAGTGCATGTTTTAGCGTTTTGGGCATGGATTATTTATCATTTTACAGGTGGGACAGAAAAATGTCCTCCAATTCTGCAATGATCCTTATATTAATGCTAACTGTGTGAAAACTAGATTTGAACACGCAGCCCCTCTGCATTGCAGGCCCTAAATATTAAGTCATCAAAAAGGCATAGCTATTTTAAGGCAATGGGCCAATTCATCTTACTTACTTACTACTGAGTTTATCAACTTAGGATATGTTTAAAACATTTTAAATGAAGGTAAAATTGACTGAGTATCTTCAGTTTTGGACGGTTAGACAAAACAAGCCATTTGAAGGAGCCACCTTTCCACTGAAATTTCAAAAAGTGTTTGCCTAATATCAATAAAACTCAGACGTATTAATAATGCATTTGTTTGGGTCATAGTATGTCCTGAAGGCAATTATTGTTAATAGTGTGTCCGTATGATATATTTGTTGATGTCGCTATGTCTGTATCATGGCACACTTTTATTAATAGTATGTCTGCATCTCCGTACGGCACTTTTTAAAATAAATGTGCATTTTTTTCGGTAAAAATGTAATGAAGATCTTCAGGTTTTGATGGTTAGTTAGACAAAACAAGCAATTCTCAGAAGATATAACATGACTTCTGATATCGTACATTTTGAGCACAATATCAATATGAAATGGGACCTTACAGAATAAACTGATTTGTTTTTTCTTACGATTAACTCAATAGCTTACATTTTGTAAGCTGGTCAGACAAAACAGGCAACTTAAAGAGGCTACCTATAAGGACACCTAAAATTGTACATTTTTGGCACAATATCGTCATAAAATTAGACCTTTTTATTAATAAACATTTGATTTTTTATTACAATTAACTCTAAATCTTACGTTTAGGATAGTTGGTCAGGCAAAACATGCAATTTGAAGAGGATACATTAAGACTCAGGTGATTGTAAAGCACAGTTTTCATTGTTTCAGGCAATTTTATGGATGAAACAATTATTTAATGGACTCTAAACCCAGACCCAATACAAGCAGAAAAGAAACAATGGCAGGACCTTATAAGTGGACACCGGTTCCCTTTGATCAGCTTTAATCTCACTCTCTAATCATCTCAGCAGCCCACCTCGGGTCACTGGGGGAAAGGTGAAGAGAGCGTTCAACCTTTTCCAAGGCACTAAGTCAAAGATTTCTAATAATAGAAACTTCAGTAAAGCACAGCGGGGTGAACAGGGTGTGCGTGATGCAGTATTGTGGTATAAAATAACGGCAATTATAACAAATATCCAAATCTCACAATGATTGGTCCTCATACTTTGACTATCTTGTTGATCTTGTCAATGGATGTGTTCATTGATTGTGTTGAGTCAATCAGACCAAGTGTCTTGTCCCGAACCAGCCAATCACAGCCCTCCCTGGAGCCAGTCTGACCTTTGATTGGTAGATTAGCTTGAGTTTACAAATCAGTGTGTAGCAGGTCTTTGCGAGTGTTTTGTGCCAGGAATGTATCCGTGCTTCCTCCTCGTGAAAGCAGAGTGAGCCGGTTGCTTTGGTAGCAGAAACAACATCCCAGGCGCTTTCTGTTCCAGGTGAGGATGAAATGCTGTAGGAGTAGAGCTGCTTTGTATTTATAGAGGATGGAAACAATGTGGTTGTCTTGTCAGCCGTCTGTATGCAGTTATTTTTTGACTGTGGAAGTCTTGCCAAGCCTGAAGGTTGGTGATGTTACTTGTCAAAGCATATTATGGTGAAATAGATATTTGAGATCAAAATCTGATCACTCTTTTTAGTTTTGTAAGGGATTTGCTCCATTTTAGAATAAAATATAATCATACAACCATATAAAATAGGATACAATGTAGGATAAATATGTAAACATGTTGATATTACAATATATGTGCACTAGGAACAATACAAATATTGATGCTGACGATCAGATGATATAGTTTGATACAAATAAGAATGTATTTGTGGGCTACCTCACTGTCTGGAATAAGTTCTATCCAAACTGCATTTGATTGATTGAATAGTTCTAAGTTGTTGTGTGTTTTTTATTAACCTGTGCCACAGAGGTTATGTTTGAGGCTTTGTTCATTTGTTGGTCAGCAGATTTACGGAACAGCTGTCCAAATGTTCAATTAAAATGGTGAGAGGGTGAACTATTTGCCAAGGAATCCAAAACACAAGATACACACATTATTTGACTGTATGGAAGCAGCCTTGGCGGAGGTCACTTTCTTTTAAAGTTTATAGTGACTTTGAAGCCATCCCAACACACTAGGCTTTAGAATTGAACCGGGAGCATTTTTTAAAATGTATTTTGGGCCAGAGAGTGCCTTTTTTTAAATATATAAATACAGAGGCGTTAGAGGGGATGAAATTGACTGAAATTTTGCGATCCCACGTACTTGGATGCAGACACCGAATACGGGCCGCCAGCGCTAACCACTGAGCTATCTGGCGGCCAGCAGTCTTCATAATTTATTATCACAAATGCGCATTATTTAAAAAAATGAAACAACTTCAAAACCTCAAAAAGTTTCAATATAATCTTCCCATTACAAGTGAAAAGTTTTAATCTATACGCACAAAAAACAAACACACCTGTTCTTGGCCTGGTACGGCCAATGGCTTTTGTTGGATAATTTTAGCAAGCGCGATCGAGTGGTGCAGGGATGACACATTTTTGTAGGACCTTGGAATTTAGCAGCCCATGGGTTCCCTCGACAAAAAAAGCAGTGCGATTTCTCCATAGGGTTTTGGAATATTGTAAAAAATAAGGTCTGTGGAAAACGAACCTGTTTGATAAGTGCACTTGTTGTTCAGCTGGATCATCTCCACATGTCTACCCTACACTTATCATCTTCTAGTTATAAATCTAATTGCCAGAAGCAAAATGGTAACGTTATGCTATAAACGAACTACAGACGAGTACAGCAGCGTCGCACGACCTCAACGCCACGCCAAATTAAGATGGTTTCCACTGACTTTTGCGCGCTTGCATATTTTAACAAAGCTTTTCCTTTTAGCCACACTGAGTTTAAGTAGAAGTCGTGGCTGTTTCAATTACCAGTCTGATATCGTTTTACAAAGATGAGCTAACAAACTTAGCGGAAGTGTTTATGTGTACGGCGTAAGGACGTACTACGTCCTCGACAACTTCTGTAGTCCTATTCAGCCACTACTTAACAACCATCGATTTTCAGACACGTAAACTCTTCAAAAATCTCCAGTGGGGGTGGGGGGGGGGGGGGGGGGTCACTGCTGATGTATTTAATGTCGTAGAACAAAACATGACCCATCTCTTAAATTTGAGTCAACAACAGACCTTATTTGGAGCTATTTTCCAAAATCCTCTGGAGAAATCCCATTGACTCTGAGACAAGGAACCGGAAGTGGTAAAATGCTCACTCACTTCCGGGCTTTAGGACTCGTTCCTGCACCACTCTATAGCCTTAAAACTAAGAGACTAAATCATGTGCTGCAGTTATTCTACATTTGAGCATTTATTATCATAGTGACGAGTGATTTCATGTAAAAATTGCACAAATGAGACAGAAGCAACCAGACCTGCTTTAGAAAGCTTCATCATTGCTATTGCCAATGTAAACCGAGACATTTCTGATAGTGGAAATGGTCTCTCCATGCTTTTCCCTTCAGTGAACATTCCTCCCATCAAAGTGGGGAGTCACAGTACCAGAGGGCTCCCTTGTAGCCGTGAGAATAGCTGAACTGATTGGATTTATTTGATTTCCTTAACTCTGGTGTCATATCAAGGCTGTCCTCTGTGATAAGTGAGTCCCTCAGTTGGTATTGTTGTCATGGAATCTGGGCCTAAGGTCGTCCTCACCCTCAAGGTTCACATGGACGCCGTGTTCAGACTCTGTTTCTAATCTGTTTATTCTTAAACAGCTCTCTCACCTCAACCCTGTGTGTGTTTGTCACAACACTGAGAACCTGTTAAACAAAGACATACACCCTGGGAACGTGACACCTGCTAGACTTGTCCCCGGAGAATCTGTTAATTATATGATGTATGATATAATTATCCTGCAATGTGAGCATCTGTTATTATTCTACAGTAGGAGCTTCAGCAAAAAAAAACATACTTGAGAGTACGCTGTGGAAACACGCTTTTTTCTGCTGGTGTTTTCAGACATACAGCTCCGGGAAAAATGAAGAGACCACTCCACATTTTTCTTAATCCCTATCTCTCCATGTATGGCAGCCATTCCAGTGTCTGTTGAATTCCAACACAGAGAAATGTTGTCAGTAGTTTATAGATACAATAAAAATGTTTAACTCAAAGACATACTGTACCTTTAGATAATAAAACCAATGCTGCAGTGGGCTCTTCATTTTTTTCTGAGCTGTATTACGATTAGCCTTATAGTATAGCGAAAAAATGGCCGATTATTTGATAATGCAAATAATGCAGCTGTCCAGTTTTTGTTATTTCTCAATACGACCGATTTCAGTTTTCCCCCAGTGGTTTGGAATTGAACAGGGCGCTCAATTTAAAAAGCAGATATGTTCCATACTTGTTAACAAAATATTCAACATTCAAAATCAAAGCTTACACTACTGACGGAGTGGATCAGCTTGAATCTTTAATTGTTTATAATAAGACCAATATTATCATTCCAAAAGCCCGTTTAACTTTGATTCAAACTAAGTTTTCATTCACTCTATAAATCATAATTTGACCACTCTTTATTCTGAAGAGGGTATTTCCAATGTAATGTATATTTATCAAAGATACGTTATCGTTAAACCTCTGCAGTCAAACCTGAAATGATTTGCATAGTCAGATTCCAGGGCAGTCAACAGAAAAGATAGAAAAGTAACATTATACCTTCAAAATAATTATGTTCCCTTGAGCCTTAGCTGTGCTCTTTGAACAGAGCTGATTTTTCCAGCATGCAGCTAGCAGCTTGAACTGAGCAGATGTGCTGTTGAATATAACTTGCTAAACAACATTGTGTTAGCATTGTTCCGATTAGCATGTTAGCATGGTAATGTCAAAATCATAGAAGTGATCGATTTTTAATTTAGAAGTAATATCAACGGAGCTGCCAGAGTATATGTTATTTCTTAATCCCGAGGACACCACTGTATGTATGCCTTATAACTGAATGAGGGCTGGGATAGCTTGGTGGTTTAAAGAAACTCACCTAAAACATGTCAAGTTAAATCAGAATAATTTATTTATCTATGAAATATTGTATGAGATTTCAGAATACAATAAAATAACAATATTTAAATAAACACAAGACATTTAAAGGAAATGTATAATGAAATATTTAAAAAAGCTAATTTAATACAAGTATTTATTACAACAAGTTAAAGTTCAAATCAGCATAAAAGGGTTAAATGGAATAACTGTATTGGTTAACAAACCAATACAATTTTACTTAGTTAAAGTAAAAATTGAATAGAATAATAATAAATATAACAAAAGCATTTATAAAAACATACTGTAATCAGTTAAATTAAAACTGGTCAATTCAAAGATAAAATTGAATAATATTTGTATAAACGATTAAGATTAAATAAATTAAATAAAATACAAACTTTACTTTAACTAAAAATTGGCAATAAAATGGTCAAATACAATGAACAATATTTATTTAAAGAGCAGTTGAAGTAAAAATATGCACACTGTTCATTATCTAACAACAATAAATACGTAAAGATGTGTCGCATCGATTTACTCAGTATGTGAGATGTTGCCTGACCTGGAACTGTAGTTTTATGCTGTCATTGTCCATGTGCTGTGGATCCTATTCATGTTGGAATATGAGATGCCCTTTTACTTTTTGTTTTGTTTGGTTTTGTCTCGTGTTTTTATTTTTTTATCAGTGTTTATTTATTTATTTTATTATTGTTTCCCTTTTGTCTGTCTATTAGGGTGTCGTGAGAGATGTCTGTTTTTAGTGTTAACTATATGTTATACAACTGTGAAAATGTAATCTGATATCTGTTTAAAGTCACCATGAATATTTGTAGTGTTGTATTGGAATTAATAAAGATTTGAAAGCTGAATTCGCAGTTTGAGAGGTTTTTAGCTGCTGATGGTGCAATGAGTCCAAATATCCTTAAGTGATTTTTAATATAAACAAATGAATGACCAGCCTTCTCTTCTATCCTCAGGTCCCCTCCTGGCCTGCTGCCCTCTACACACACTCCTTCCCATAACACATACTCTTGACTTCACCTCAACCAAAGCTCTGTGTTATCACTACCTCTCCACACACACACACCTTTACCTCATCATGCTGGGACAGGAGTTCCTGCAGAAGCTGAACATGCCAGACATGGATGATGTCAGCCAGTACATCCGGAGCATCTCCACCCCCGTGTTGGTCAGCGTGGGGGCGGTTGCTGCCGCGACAACGTACTACCTTGCGACCCGGCCCAAGGGCCTCCCGCCAGTGTGCGACCTCCACATGCAGTCCGTGGAGGTTCAGGTGAGTTTCAGATCTGTCAGTATCTTGACTCGGTTGTAGCTTCAAATGAGAAACACAAGGGTCCTTCCACCTCTTTGAAGTCCAAAATGCTTCACCAAAGTTAAATCTGCTCAAAGATTGTAGGTCAACCCTTCGTTTCTGCGCCCAACCATGACCTGAAAAGCGAATATAAATTGTCACTATCAAATCACAGACACAGGGTCCCACGATTTGATAAGGTTGGACCTGAGCACTTTTTCGTGCATCAGTCAATCCTAAAATTTAAACTCAGGTGGATCACGGATTAAAGGCTCTTGAAAATGTTGTGTTCAGCAAATTAAATGTTATATTTCATTTCTGTTTCTTGTCTTAAAGAGGCCCTATTGAGGTTTTCCCTTTCCTGTAGTGTGTTATATAGGTTTTTGTGCATGTCAATGGTTCGCAAAGGCTAAAATCCCAAAGTGCCCACCAACCCACTGCTCCTTTCACTTCAGGAACATAGTGACATCACTATGTAACACTCGCACTCCTATTGGCTAGAGTTCCAACACATTGTACGTGATAGGCTAAGGTGCAAGACATCTCTAGGCGGGTGGCCCAATCATAACAGAGCCGGCCAGCTAACCAATCAGAGAAGACTTGGCTCTGGTTTCAGACAGAGGGTGAAAAGAGGTACAGCAGCACAGACAGTATGAGAAACATAAAGAGCTTTTTTAACATTAAAGCATGGAGACACGTCCCAGTAGAGGAAAGAAATATTAATATGAACCTGAATATTAGCATAAAATGTGCTCTTTAAACATCTACCTTCCTGAAAGTAACGCTTAGATTTGTAATACAAAAGCAAGCTTTCATATAAGTGCGGATGGGGATAATGATGTATACATACTGTGATAACTGATAAAACACCATGGAAAATAAAACTTGTGAACAATGACGAATGTATTACGCTGTACATCTGATGGTTCAGTAAAGGACTGTTGATCTACATTTAGCAACATTCAAGCACAGGAACAACCCTGACTGGTTGATGCAGGTGCAATTGTTTGGATTGTTCACCCCACCCTGTTTTCAAAGAGACAATTCTTTAAAGTGCTCTCGCTTTGAACAGACAAAAGCCTCCAAGAAAACCAACATTAACAAAAGCAGCTAGACCAGGTGTTAATTATTCATTTAAGTGCAAAGGCAGGACAAGCTGCCCTGGTTTCACAACCAGCGCTCCGTCGGCACAGATCACAGAGGAAATAAAGTTTTGTTGTAGCCAATAATTTACTCGCAAACAAGCATCTGGTGCAACACATCAGGTCAGGTGACAGCGATAGAAGCCTCAACAGTGACAGAGACTACCCCCAACCCCAACCCATCGTTTGGTGGAATATAAACTTCTAGCTTACTGAAAACAATAGCTCCGTAAAGTAAAAGCCAATGGGATTTTTCCATTGACAGATATATAAATATGGCAGAAGACAAGCCAAACGCACATTTATGATACTTACACATTTTGTTCAGCAGCTAACGTTTGCCGTGAAGACGTTTGTTTGTTTCTTTTAGTCACTAGCAAACCACCACTGTTTTTATCACACATAGAAGCTTCAGACATTCCCCAGCCGTCTAACAAAAGGTGAACATTTCTTTTCTTGTGCAGACCTTATTTCAGGAAACTGACCAAAAAACGTTTTTTTTAAATACATGTTGACTTTTAGACAAGGTAAGCAGAAGTGCTAAAATGCAAACTTATTTCCTGGTTTTAGGACCACTTTATTGGGAAACCATCCGACTATGCTGGTTTAACGTAACACAGGTTGAGCTGCTTTTACAGGACACTGCACTAAACTGTAATAACAACATTCAAATAATTGAGTTAAACTTTATGTGAATGATATTTCTAAGCAAGAGTTAAGAGACTATAACTGATGTTTGAA
Source organism: Eleginops maclovinus (assembly GCF_036324505.1). Lineage (NCBI taxonomy): Eukaryota > Metazoa > Chordata > Actinopteri > Perciformes > Eleginopidae > Eleginops > Eleginops maclovinus. The sequence continues at coordinate 22,338,304 of NC_086371.1, forward strand.
TGAATGATTAAATGAATAACTGTAGGATCAATCTAAGATTCCATTGATTTGTTTTATCAGGGCGGAGGGCTTGCACGCCGATCGGTGCTGCTGAAAGGAGACGCTAACATCACACACTTCTACGATGATGCCACAACAATGTACGAGTGCTTCCTCAGAGGCGTCCGAGTCTCCAGTAAGTCACATACACTTCCATATATTATTTTGAGAGTAGCTTAATAGTATGTCTGCCTTGCTATAGTCTCAAATGCATAATTCTTTCCAGATACATGTCACTTCAGTAAACTATAGCAGATTGTGCTACGAAACATGTGCAGATCAATCAAGAGTGGACAAGGGAAAAACTCCCAGGAAACCATATAATTAAGAGGGAATAAATGTTAGAAACCTCAGGGAGAGCAACAGAGGAGGACCTACGGTGGCCGACCTGTGCCAACACGTTACAACGGCCCAAAACACTTCCATTAGGAGAAACACGCAGCAATTGCTAAAAGCTATGTAAATGTAAAATACACAATTGTGCCAAAAAACATGCAAATTAAGAACTTCACCAACTTAACAACACATGGGCAGGATTTACTAAAAGCGATACATAAACGTAACTGTACAAGAAGCTCAAAACACAGCAGAAACGGGGACATTTAAAAGTGATACTCACAGCTGGGACAGGAGAGTTGTTGATGAAAAAAATGTATGTTTTATTGACTTAGTTTAACAATGTGATCACGTGATTCCTTCTGATATTATTGCAGACCTGCTATAAGATAGCTAGCCAAAGTATCTAACCTAGTCATTTTAAATATACTGACAAAACACTTTCAATTATGAAACAGACTAACTGTGAGAGTGGCCAACTTTATAATACCCGAACACCAACAAGTGCTCCGGGCCCAGCTGTGTTCGTCTCTTTTTAGTGTCCCCGTTTAGTTTTGAGCATCTTTCAATGTTTTGAATTAGCATTTTAGTAAACGCTGCACATGTGTTGTCAAATCGGTGAAGATGTTTCTTCATTTCCAGGTGATTTGGCGCAATTTTGTTTTTATATTTGAATAGTTTTTTAAACTGCAGCACGTTTCTCCTAATGGAAGTGTTTTGCGTTTGCACCTGTCGGCCACCGTAGGGATCTCTCTTCCAGGACAAACAGACGTGTTTTTTTATTTTTCAAAAGAGTATAAAGTTACATTAATCAAGTTCTTTCGGTTCTATTTGACAAGTAATAAACACTAAATAAAGAGTTCAGTTGAATTGCTTGCACACGAGATCCAGGATATCTTAATCAGAAATAAATGGTTATTTAGAGTTTTCAAACTAACTATCTGCCCTGAAATGACATGAGTATAAAAAGTCACATATGAAGTTTTATTATGTGCAGCAGAGTTAACCCTGGACAGATCACAGATTGTGGTTTGGATGCCGTTCCTCTATGTTGACCTAACATAACCACCACCATAAGCATGGTAGTGTTGCATGTTTTTCCATCTATGTCAGCAGCAGGAGAGTACAGCTTGCATTGTGTGATAAGAGGGTGTGTTTTTTACATTCAAATCCTCTTCCCCCCCTCTGTCTCTCCAGATAACGGCCCCTTCCTGGGCTCCAGGAAACCCAAACAGCCGTATGAGTGGATGTCCTACAGAGAGGTCAGAGTCACCATGAGCAGCTTGGCTCGTAAAACATTACAGCTGTTCAGGGTGCAGGCTACACAAACAGGGGGGGGGGGGGGTAACGCTAGTGGCAAGGTGGTGCTAATATAACCTGCAGGTATTCATGTTTCAATATATTTTTAGATAGAGTTGTGTGGAAAATGCTATTGAGTTGCATTATGGGAAGTGTAGGATCTAATGTTTTTTGAGTTTGACCCTCAAAAGGCACTAAAAGTCAGGATTTTTCGACTTCATAGTTTTTGTTTATTTAAAAAAAAAAAAAATCTTTATTTTTCCGGGTGAAAACTCTCCATTGTTTTAATGTAAACAAGGTTTTGTAATACTTCATAAGAAAATGTCATTATAATATGCAACACATACTTTTTTGGAGCTTTTGGTGACTTAAAGTGACGATAACATATTTAAAATGCGTATCCTATTTTGATTCTATATTTAGAATTTTAAAAAACATTTTTACTTAAATTTTCGATTAAATAAATGTTTTTGTTCTATTTTATTTTGTAAACATTTGACTTTAACTGCATAAGTTCACATAATTGTAACGTAAAATATATATATTCATATTTTTTATTTATTTATTTATATTTCGTGTTGTTAATACATCTAATGAAAATAGCTTTAACTATTTTTATGAGGTTATGGTGACTTTAAAGTGACTATAACATATTTAAATGTGTTTCCATTGGCAGTACTAGACTGCTATCATCACATTCTAAAAGGAAGGAACTTGTTTTCTGTTATTTCTGGTCAAACATTAATTTAACTTGACTGATTAACACTGTGAAATAATAATGGAACATTCCGGCACCACCTTGACTGAACAACTGTTGTAAAACTAGCAGCCAATGAAATTTGACTTGTGTGTTCCCTTGTTTAAGGTAATGGAGCGATCAGAGAATTTGGGATCGGCATTTCTTCACAAAGGACACTCCAAGACGACAGACCCCCACATCGGCATCTTCTCTCAGAACAGACCCGAGGTACAAACTGTACATCGGGTGCCTGTTTTGACAAGTGACATAATAAGACCAATAAACGTCATCACGCCAAACATTAGCTGCCTTTAGCTTAGCATTGGGGATGTGAAGTGAGACGACCCTGATGTATTTAGTCAAAAGCCAATAACCTTTTCCTCCTAGCGATTGCATTTTCCAAATCTTTCATCAGTGCACCTCTTTACAGAAGTAAAATTGGATGAAAACATCACTGCTATTAACTCTTAATGGTTCATAATGTCCGATCAAGTGGTTCTTATTAGCTTGGGAACTTTTCTCTATGTATTCATTATCTTTTTAATTAAGAGCTCGCAAGCAGATGTATGCCACACATTGACATTTTGTGATGTCTGGCTGATACAATCAAGCTTTAACAGTGATTAATGTAACCTTTAGTCAAACAAAGTAAAGTGTTTATAATATCAAACATCGGATAACTACTGCATTCCCCACTCAGCATACAGTCTATTAATAATGTTTTCATTGTTTGATCTGCTATTGTTGCTAAAGAAATGGATTACCGTGTGTGTGTGTGTGTGTGTGTGTGTGTGTCTGTGTGTGTAGTGGACCATCAGTGAGCTGGCCTGTTACACCTACTCTCTGGTGTCGGTCCCTCTGTACGACACACTGGGCACTGAAGCCATCCTCTACATTATAGAGAAAGGTAAGTGGCGACACAAATACACTTTATTTGTTATTTAAAATACCTGTTACAGTGTACACATTTGACCTATATACATATTATTTTTGTATTTCGTGCTATCTTTTATTTGACATTTTGCTTTATCTTCTTATGTTTGTATAAATATCTTTATTTTATTTATCTTTTTATTGCACATTCTTATTTTAACTTTTAGGGTTAAGAAATATATATTTATTAGATTTCCTTTGATGTTTTATTGGACATTTAACTTTAACTCACTGTGTTTTATTTAAATATTTGTATTTAATTTGGTCTTTTATCGGACATGCTAATTTAATGTCTTATGTTGATATAAATATATTTATATTTGATCTATTTATTGCAGATTCTTACTTTAAATCATTATGTTTATATAAATACAATTAAATAAATAAAATATAATATAAGTATGAATCTTTATTCTTTTTTAAATTTCCCATTCTAACCGTAACTTCTTCTGTCGTTTATTCTTTTGTCTTTTTTATTTATTTTATTCAAAAATGGAGCAACTTTAACAAAACCCAATTGAGCACGGGGTGAATCATTTATTCTGATTCTGATTGATTGCCATTACATCCCAGTGTTGTTGAACTGTGTGTGGGTGTGTGTGTGTGTGTGTGTGTGTGTGTGTGTGTGTGTGTGTGTGTGTGTGTGTGTGTGTGTGTGTGTGTGCGTGTGTGTGTCTGCAGCTTCTATCTCGACCATAGTGTGTGACGTGGCAGAGAAAGTGGAGCTGGTGTTGGACTGTGTTAAGGACAGGACACACTCAGTGAAGACCATCGTCCTAATGGGGGCACCTAGTGCTGATCTGGTCAGCAGGGGCCAGCAGGCGGGGATCCACATCATTAGCCTGCAGGACATGGAGGTCAGCAGACAGCTAACGTCTTTATTCCTTATATTCAGTTATTTCACATTTAATCTCTTTTATATTGTTCTTAGCACATTTTTAGCTTAGTTCTTCTGTCTGTCTATTTTATCCCAATTTTACTATTATTTTGTGTCTAACTTATTTACATATTGTTGGTTTCTCCCTTTTTTCTGTGCATGCATTGTAGTGTTTATTTTGTCTTGTTCTATTGTCCTTATTGTAGTTATATTTACATTTTCATTATAACTGTAATGTTTCTTTTTTTGTTCATGGCTTCATTAATGTGTTGTTTTGCGTAGGCCATTGGAAAGGCTAACCATCGGCAACCATTGGTGAGTACTCGCTGTCCTGTGACGACAAATCAGCAATCAATATTTATCATGACGAAGGCGGTTTGTGTTATGTTTCACTGTTTCACCCACTGCTCTTCCTGCAGCCTCCGCAGCCTGAGGACATGGCTCTCATCTGCTTCACTAGTGGAACAACAGGTGACACACACACACACACACACACACACACAATATAATACCCATAAGTGTCTGAAATACTACCTACGACATACACTGAAAGTGAACTCTAAAGAATGTGTGTGTGTGTGTGTGTGTGTGTGTGTGTGTGTGTGTGTGTGTGTGTGTGTGTGTGTGTGTGTGTGTGTGTGTGTGTGTGTGTGTGTGTGTGTGTGTGTGTGTGTGTGTGTGTGTGTGTGTGTGTGTGTGTGTGTGTGTGTGTGTGTGTGTGTGTGTGTGTGTGTGTGTGTCCAGGAAACCCAAAGGGAGCGATGTTGACTCACAGGAATGTTGTGTCCAACTGCTCGGCCTTCATCAAAACGACAGAGGTGAGGAGCTGATGTGATCCATTACTTTTCTGTTATCCTTTTCTACCTTTCTAATTTCCCTCTCCACCACCTCCTTTCCTTCTCTACCTCCTTTTTACCTCCTCCATTCCTTCTCTACCTTGTCTTTTCCTTTCATTCCTCCTCCATTCCTTTTCTACCTTGTCTTCTCCTCTCCTACCGCCTCCATTCCTTCTCTACCTTGTCTTTCCTCTCCTACCTCATTCTTTCCTTCTCTACCTCCTTTTTACCTCCTCCATTCCTTCTCTACCTCATCTTTTCCTTTCCTTCCTCCTCTATTCCTTCTCTACCTTGTCTTTTCCTCTCCTACCTCCTCTATTCCTTCTCTACCTCGTCTTTCCTCTCCTAACTTGTCTTTCCCTCTCCTACCACCTTTTTTCCTTCTCTACTTCTTCTTTTCCTGTCCTACCTCTTTCTTTCCTTCTCTACCTCATTCTTTGCTTCTTGGCCTTCTTTTGTAATGTATCTCTGTTCCTACGTACCTCCTACTCTACTTCGTTTTTTCCTCTCCTGCCTCCTTCTTTCCCTCTCTACCTCGTCTTTTCCTCTCCTACCTCCTTCTTTCCTTCTCTATCTTGTTTTTTCCTCTCCTACCTCCTTCTTTCCTCTCCTAACTTGTCTTTCCTCTCCTACCTCATTCGTTCCTTCTCTACCTCCTTTTTACCTCGTTCTTTCCTTCTCTACCTCGTCTTTCCCTCTCCTTCCTCCTTCTTTCCTTCTCTACTCCTTCTTTTCCTGTCCTACCTCTTTCTTTCTTTCCTTCTCTACCTCAATCTTTGCTTCTTGGCCTTCTTTTGTAGTGTATCTCTTTTCCTTCTTTCCTTCTCTACCTTGTTTTTTCCTCTCCTACCTCCTTCTTTCCTTCTCTACCTTGTCTTTTCCTCTCCTTCATTACTTCTTTACATCCTCCTTTCCCCTGTTACTCAATTTCTCTGTTTACCTCCTTGATTTCTCCTCTATCTCCTCCTATTCTCCTCTACCTCATTCTGTTCTTCTCTACATGTTTTTTCTCATGAACCTCTTCTTCTCCCTACTTCCTTCTCTATCTTGTTCTTTAATCTTCTACCGCCCTCATTTGTTCTTTACCTCCCCCTTTAATCCCATACCTCATCCTTTCCTCCTCTGACTCTTTTTCTCCTGTACATCCTCCTTCCCTCACATCGCCTTTTCTTCCTTGTACTTTCTCTCATCCACCACCTCCTCTCCTTCTCTACCTCCTTCATTCTTCCTTTGCCTAACCATCTCGTCCTGTGCTCCATCATATCCTCTTCTCCCTCTTTTCTTCCTCTAACTCAGGATTGTTGATCATCAGCTGGAGGACAAAGGAGGAAAAAATAATAAGCCTTATTTTAACCTTGAAATAACTAACAATGCTGATCTTTCTCCTGCAGTACAACAGAGTTACTGAGGAATACAGCAAAGAACAAAACAGGATATTAAATCTACAATTTAAAAGCTGAAATTATATTTTGAAGGGCGAGCACTGTCATAACCTCTTCCCTCTTTTCTCCAGTCTAACGCTCAGACCACCTCAGAGGATGTCCTGCTGTCTTTTCTGCCTCTGGGCCACATGCTTGAGAGAGTGGTGGAGGTACAAACATGGACACTGACTGCTCTCCTTTGTGTGTGTGTGTGTGTGTGTGTGTGTGTGTGTGTGTGTGTGTGTGTGTGTGTGTGTGTGTGTGTGTGTGTGTGTGTCCCTGTCCGTCTGCCCCATGTCCTCTGCTGTGTGTGTCCATATTCCTGTGTGTGTGTTTAGGTTTGCGCTCCATTGTCTCACTGTGATGTCCATATTTCCTTCCTGCCCTTGGCTCATATGTTTGAGAGAGTAGTCCAGGTATTGTATCTTCCCTTAGATCCTATAGTTACCCTTTGTTAAATATTTCTGTATTAGTCTTTTTTTTTTCCTTTTACATTATAGTGACTTTTAACTTCTGTATCTTTCTTTTAAACTACTGTCAGGGAGTGATGATAGTGCACGGAGCCAGGATTGGCTTCTTCCAGGGAGATATCCGTCTGCTGTCAGATGACCTGAACACACTGAAGCCCACTGTGTTCCCTGTGGTGCCCCGACTCCTCAACAGAATGTATGATAAGGTAGGTGGGCAACACGATGAACACCCTTTTAAACAGGAGTTAAGGCACTACAGTTTCTCCTGAATCTGTGACCCTGCTTCTATTAAAGGGGCCCTATTATTCTCATTTTGGTCTCTATGCTTTAATGTTTAAAAAGCTCTTATTTTTCTCACACTTTCTGTGTGCAGCACCTCTTTTCACCCTCTGTCTGAAACCAGAGCCCAGTCTTTGTGATAGTTAAACCACCTAGAGATGTCCCGCCCCTTAGTCTATCATGTACAAGGTGTTGGAACGCTAGCCAATAGAAGTGCAAGGGAAAAAGCTATACAATGGGCTACAGAACTTAAAATTGACAGATACATCCTATATCAAGGAAAAGTGGGAACGAGAAGAAAATTCCATTATTACGACAGCAGGATGGAGACGAATATGTAAACAACAATGGAAAACAACCAATTCCCGGCCATGGAGGGAGTGAAATGGTAGAACACGGTCAGGTTCTTCATCACGCCTGCCGAAAAAAAGTATAGGGAAACTGGGACTGATTGCTGGAGGAAATGCGGTAACATCAATGATAACCGCTTCCATTTATTTTGGGATTGTCCATCCATAATCCCTCTTTTGACTAGGGCACACAAGTATATGGTACTTATGATACGTCAAATAAAGGTACCATTTAAATTTGAAGCGATGCACTTTGGAAATATAGACTTTGATATAAGGGTTAACGACAATAAGTACATTTTTAACATTTTAAGGGTGGTAACCAAAAAGTCAATAACAAGGAAGTGGATGAGCCAGGAGATTCTGACGGAGGGAGAGTGGTTGGACGTGATTCACGAGAGGGAGTAAAGGAGGCAAAGAAAAAAAGAGAATTCCAAAGAAAAACAAAAGAAGTGCAAGGGTAGTGAAGTCACTAGGTTGCAGAAGTAAACAAAGGAGTCCAATGGAGGTGTTTCAGGCAGGTTTGGAGGGAGTGTGTGGGAGAGGAACTCCCTTTCGAGGGAACACAGGGATTTTGCAGACCATTTAAACCTATAACACACTACAGGACTGGGAAGAGCTGTCATGACAATGTTGAATAACACACCAAAGGTTTGCAAAATTGGTGAAATACAATCACTGGAAATAAAAACCTGGGGTGAATATTACCATTATGTGAGGTAAGCAACTCTTAGGGTATGTATCGAATCTAGGGGTGTCTGTCATCATACACCCATAGATCAGATGAACATTTCTCCAGACAGGTGGACGACACACGGACAGATTCTTTCTGTTATAGTTCAATTCTGCCAAATATTAAAGATGATCATTGTAATGTTGTGTGTGTCTGTGTGTAGATTTTCGGGCAGGCCAACACCTCCCTGAAGCGCTGGCTGCTTTGGTTCGCCTACAGGAGGAAGGAGTCCGAGATTAAGAGAGGCATCGTGAGGAGAGACAGCATCTGGGATCGCCTCATCTTTGGGAAGGTTCAGGTACGCGGAGCAGCACAGGCACAACGCTATGTGTCCAGTAAGGTGTTTCACTAGGGTTCGTTGATGTGCAAACATCCTTTAATTCAGTGGAACAGTTATTTTAATGTGCTTAAAAAGGCACAAACAACTCCAGGTGTCTTTTTGCATTTTGCAGTAAAGTAATAGCTCTTATTCAGAAAAGCAACTGGAAAAGCTTGAAGTCTTTGTGTTGTGCTGCCCTCTACAGGCCAGCCTCGGAGGCCGTGTGCGCCTCATGCTGACGGGAGCTGCTCCCATCTCCCCCACTGTCCTCACCTTCCTCAGAGCTGCCATAGGCTGTCAGGTAACCAGCTCACTACATTGTTCCGTCTCTTTATGTTACATGTCCTGGAACTCTGTCAGTCCAGGTTATATAAAAAAGTGTAAATCGGGGGCGTACAAACTACGGCCCTGTGGCCAACCAAATGAAATATGGCCCACAAAGCTCGGCTTTTGTTATATTGTACTTCTTAAATATATTGAATGAATTTATTTGAAAAGTGGGCTTATTAAAACATGAATACTACTTTTTAATATCTGTTTACAACTTATTTGCATAAGAAGCAATCATTCATATTTCCCCTTACTATAAACAATCTGAGGCTTCTGTATTCAGGAACGAGCTGCCAACACCTTTTGTAACACAATAAATAAATGTTTAAAGCATATTCAAGTATCGAGCAGAACTAACTTTATTCTTTATTCTTTATTAGGATCCCCATTAGCACTAGCATAAGCGTTGGCTATTCTTCCTGGGGTCCTCACACACACACACAGAACAAACATTAAACAAAACTAAAAGCAAAATAGAACAACTCATTTCATCAAATGAACAATGGTATATGAAGTGAAACAAAAATGGTCATCACATTTTAGCCATCATCACAAGGCCAAACCACAGGCACAGTTACATTTTACTCTGTAATGCTCATATAATGTTTTAGCAACCTTTTGAAATGTACTTGAGAATTTTCCTGAATTATGTGGACTGGTAAAGAGTTCCAGCTGACCATGGCTCTGTACATGACTGTTTTCTGTCTGATATTTGATTTAGATGTAGGTAATACGAACCTTCTTTCTATTGCATGTCTTGTTTGATAGTTATGTTGAGTGTACTGCGATATAAACCTTTGTGATAATATATGTGCTAAGTGTGTCACTGTAATATTCCTAACAAAATTTAACAAAGTATAAGTGGACCTCTGTCTGACACTCAACCATTTAAGGGTCTCCAACATTTCAGTCACTCTGGTTCTGTAGGAGCACTGCAGTGCACATCGTGCTGCCTTATTTTGAGCTACTTGTAGTTTGTCTAGATCTTTTTCTGCAGCACTAGACCAAATAACAAAACAGTAATCAAGCTGTGACAGAACCAAAGCATCTAGAACTTGTCTACTGACATCTTTTGGCAAATATTTTGCAATTCTTTTAACAAGTGACACACCCCTTCCCATTTTACATACAACATTATCAATTTGTTTAGACCAAGATAATTTTTGATCCAGAGTTATACCTAACAATTTCGTTTCCTTGACCTGTTCAATTTCAATATGGTTTAAATGTAATAGCAGTTTAGGTTCACCTTTTAACTGATGATTTGATCCTATTATTAAAGATTTAGTTTTTCCAGCATTAAGTACTAACTTATTATTTATGACCCACTCTGAGATCTGTTCTAGATCCTTGTTCATACAGTGACTCAGCTCACTTGTAGATGAAGCTGCTCCATATATTGTCGAGTCATCTGCATACATTACAATTTTGGATTCTTGTAGCACTAATGGTAGATCATTTGTAAAAATAGAAAATAAAAGTGGCCCCAAACAACTACCCTGAGGAACTCCACAAGTGACTGACTTAGTGTTTGACAAACTTCCATTAAAAAAAACAGTTTGACATCGATTGGTCAAGTAACTTTCTACCCACCTCAGCGCATTCAGATTAAAACCATATTGTTTTAGCTTGTGCAACAACAATGGATGATCAATGACATCAAAGGCAGAACTAAAATCAAGTAGTACTGTACCCACTAACTTCCTATCATCTACTTCCACCTTCCAGTCATCGGTCATTTGTGTTAAAGCAGTACATGTTGAATGGCCCGGCCGGTAAGCATGTTGATAATCACTGTTAAGATTGTTACCTTCAAAGTATTTTTGTATTTGGTTAAAAATTATTCTCTCCATTATCTTCCCTAGTGCTGGTAACAAACTTATTGGGCGGCTATTTGTACCAGAAAATGGTCCAGCTGGATTTTTTGCAAGTGGAATAATTTTTGCTATTTTCCATGCCTGTGGGCAAATACATTGTTCAATACTCAAATTGATAATATAGCAGATAGGCTCTGCAACCAAATTAGCAACATATCTAAGAAATTTACCATCTAAATTATCCACACCTGGCGGTTTATCATTACATTTACCTAGTAGACATTCAACATCTGCAATTGTCACTTTCTCTATTTTAAATTTACAATTCTTATTTTCCATAATTAAATCATTTATTAGAAAAGTGGAGTTCCTATTTATAGGTTGCTTCATATTTCTCCTGAGATCATTCACTTTATCAAGAAAGTAATCATTCAAATAATTAGCCATTTGTACTGGTTTAGTCAAGAATTTCCCTTCTACCTCAAGATATGTTGAGGTGGATTTCGGCTTACGGCCCATCATGCCATTTACTAAACTCCACAGCTGTTTCTTATCATCCTTAATGTCTTTAATTTTACTTCCGTAATACAATTGTTTTTTCTTTTTATTTAATGCTGTAACATAATTTCTTAACCTTCTATAAATTTGCCCATCTGACTCATAACTTGATGAGAAAGCTACAATTTTGGCATCATCTCTTTGTTTCATCAGATCTCTTAATTCATCACCTAACCAGGGTGCTCTAAAGTTCCTTACTGTCAGTTTTCTAAGTGGTGCATGTTTATCAATCACTTGCATGAATAACAAATTAAATACTGCAAGAGCATCATCTGGATTTAGTTTTTCAAAAATATTTTTCCAACATATCTTTTGAACATCCTTTTTAAATGACTCTCCACAAAAACATTTCATTGATCTCCTCACAATTACTTTCGGTCCTGCTTTTGGCACCTTTGTCTTTCTCACGATAATTATTAAATTATGATCAGTACACCCTACTGGAATTGATATTGCCTGTGAACATAGATGGCTAACATTTGTAAATATATGATCAATACAAGTTGCACTTGTTGCTCCACCTTTCTTTATGCATATCCTAGTAGGTTTAGTCCCCATTTGTACCAAGTTACATGTATTAGCTATTGTCTGCAACTTGTTTTTTAAGGCACAGTGGGACATATTCCAGTCAATGTTTAAATCACCGATAAAATAAATCTCTCTATCAAGATCACAAACTTTATCTAACATTTGACATACTTTTTCTAAATAATTTAGGTTTGAATTAGGAGGTCTGTAACAACATCCCACCAACAAAGGTTTCAAATGAGGTAAATGAATTTGCAACCAAAGTACTTCAATATCAGCAGACATCAAATCATATCTGACTTTAGCTGGTATTTCCTTTTGAATGTATACTGCCACCCCACCTCCATATGCATTCCTGTCTTTTCTAAATATACTATATCCCTGAATGTCCACTGCAGCGTCATTAAAGGTGTCATCTAAGTGAGTTTCTGATATTGCTAACAAATGAATACCACGTGATAATATTTCCTCTATCTCAGACACTTTATTTCTTAGGCTACAAATATTGATATGAGCCAATTTAAACCCTTTATTTGGTAACTTATTTGACATTAAGATGGCAATTTAAATGTTTTTCCTTTTTCACTTATTTTCAAATTGAGAGCTGAACCAAAACATACAAGCAACACAACTTCAACCACACACACCATCACACACACAACCCCACACCTCACTGCCCATAGATTGCTATCCATGTGCATACTCACTCACCTAAACGAGCAGCACGGTAGCTCCCTAACATTTGAGATAAAAACCTTTGTGTTAAATACATTCATGGTAATGTCTTGCAACGCAAGATCAAATTTATAAATCAATAAATCAAAATGACATTTTTAGGAGGAATGAACAACAATAGAGACCAGTTAAATTTGGCCTCTATTCAAAATCTATTAAACGTAATCTCATAGTCGCAGTTAATGAAATAAATAACTTAAAATAAGGTAGTAGATAACTCATAGGCCAGTGAATATTGGCCTACAATGAATGCATTTGCAATACACCAAAACTGCAACAATTCCCTTTGCATAATATAATTAATTTCATCTCCTAATATGCATAAACATACCATCTAATTATGTCATGTCCATCAGTCATTTCCCACCTCTATTTCAGCTTTGAGCTGAAACCGGGTTTATCACTGTTTTATAGAAATGCTCAGCTTCACTACAGTCCCGATACAGTTTTGTTTGTCCATTGAAGGTTACGATGAGTGTTGCAGGGAACAGTAGTCCATGCCTCACCTCAGCCTTACGCAGCTTCATCCTGACGTCATTGAAAAGTGCTCGCTTCCTGGCAATATCCGCAGTAATATCAGGAAATATCTTCACTCGCATGCCTCGGAAAATGATCTCTCCCTTGCTTCTTGCCAGCTTCAAGATAGCTTCCTTTGCTTGGTATCTCTGCATAGTGACAATCATAGGTCTGGGTCTCATATCAGTCCCATGCCCAATCCTGTATGCCATCTCAACTGCCGGGTCACATGAGAGCTCACTTCCGAATACCTCCTTTAAAAAGTTTGTCACAAAGGCAATGGGATCGCTCTTCTCTATATCCTTTTTCAGTCCAAACACACGTAGATTCAACTTTCTGTTTTGAATCTCCATCCTCTCAATTTTGTCTTTAAACTCTTTGTTTTCCTTCATTAGATTTCCATTTGCGGTTTCGAGTATAGCAACCCTACAATCCATATCGGTCAGTCCGTCCTCCACATCACCGAGCCTCTGACAACATGAGTCGAGTTCTCCCTTTAAAGTATGAAGCTGCGGCTGGAATCTCTCGAAAGCAGCCCCTATCTCCTCTCTTATTATTGAGCGTATTAGTGCCGACAGCTCCGAGTGGCTCACCTGCGAGGACTCACTCTCCACGGCGTTCTCCTCAGCTGCTCGTGTGTCATTCACTCCCGACAGGCCGCTGCTCTCGTTTAACGGCACTTTAGCCTTTTTGTGGGCTTTCTTTGATGCCATTATATTCCCCACATTATATTTCACTATGGACTTTGACTGAACAACTTGATCATCCGTTCATAACCGGATTTTTCAAAAGTTTGAAACGGGAGCTACACGCTCCTAAGTTTTACACACCACTTCCGCGCATGAGCAGTCAAGTTACATTTGATTGATTTTGCTAACTTATAACTTAACTTCTGAGGCAATTTACCTGACCTCTAGTGAGTGGCCCAGCCCTTCATATATTTTTCTGTTTGTGGCCCTCAGTGAAAAAAGACACCCCTGATCTTAACTATTAAATCAGAATATTTCCTTATATGTGTTCCAATCAGTTTGACATAACATAATCATGTGTTTGTATAGCAGCAGCAGTAGTAGGAGGAGTATTAGTAATAATCATGTGTGTAGTAGGAACATGATGATGATCAAAACATATTATTATTATTACTATTATTATAAATAATAATACAACAATATTATTATTGTTGTTTTATTATTTAAATTTTTCAATAATAATATAATCATGTGATTGTATAGAAGTAAAGATAATAATAATAGTAATAATAATAATAATGATGATGATGATGGTAATAATAATAATAATAATAATAATAGTAATAGTAATAATAGTAATAATAATAATAATAATAATAATAATAATAATAATAATAATAATAATAATAATAATAATAATAATAATAATAGTAATAATAATAATAATGATGATGATGGTAATGATAGTAATCATGTTTTATTTCTCTCTGTCTCAGTTCTATGAAGGCTATGGACAGACTGAATGTACTGCTGGATGCACCCTGACCATGCCCGGGGAGTGGAATGCAGGTAATGAATGACAGCTACTGTTTTATTCAGTCCAGTGTTAAAGGTCATTATTTTGATCATATTATGTCAACCTCAGCTTTTTTTTCTATCAAGTTTTGGTTGACTTAAAGTCTGGGCATTTCATTTTTAAACACTTTCTTAATTTATTTGAGTTTTGGCAAATGAAAACGGTTTTAATCAACAGATTATTCTTCACATTCTGACTCAGGGCATGTGACTGATATCTCAGCTTTACAATAACTTAACTTATTTTAAAGCCTTACTCTGTAACCTTGACCCGCAGGTCACGTTGGAGCTCCTCTGCCTTGTAACTCCCTCAAACTGGTGGATGTGTCTGAGATGAACTACTTGGCTGTAAACGGGGAGGGAGAGGTAAACCACAAAGACCACAACTCTGTCTTTTATATATATTTGTATGATAAAGTACTTAATTTATAACTTTGTGCTTGTTTCTAGGTGTGTGTGAAGGGCCCTAATGTGTTCCAGGGCTACCTGAAGGAGCCAGAGAAGACGGCAGAGGCTATCGACGTAGACGGATGGCTGCACACTGGAGACATTGGAAAATGGCTTCCTGTAGGTTCAATTTGAATTCAACCCTCCAACTTCTGTATCTCTTACAGCCTGCAGACGTTTGATCAGATGTGTGTGTGTTGACAGAATGGCACGCTGAAGATCGTGGACAGGAAAAAGCACATCTTTAAGCTGGCCCAGGGGGAGTACATCGCTCCAGAGAAGATAGAGAATGTGTACATGAGGAGCGACGCAGTGGCACAGGTGTTTGTGCACGGAGACAGTCTGCAGGTAGGTGGAGGATACCTATTATTACCTGTTTAACTGCAGCAAAATCCTCGGCTCAATCAATCACATTTATATTTACATCCCAATATCACAAATTACACATTTGTCTCAGGGGGCTTTACTAAGATGACCAGGTGTCCAGCATTTTCATCATTTTCTCACACATTTAATTGACAGTCGTCCATTTAAAACTTGGCTTTTATCCAAAGATGTTTAGAAAACAAGAGACGGCTATCACCATTAGCTGTGTCAGATGTCAATCAATCAACAGAGAAATGTATTTTACTTATGGGTGTAGCAATGGAGGGCGACTCCCAGAGAGTTTTTGTGAGATTCGCCGGATTTTTCTTTCAATTGCACACATATACTAATACGTTTTGAAGCGATATTTCCCCAAAACTCACAAGAAACCCCCGGATAGATATTATTTCAAACTAAACTAGCTCTTAGCAATGCAGTATTATGTATTGTCCCACATTGTCCCACACAAACATATTCTTTGTCCCATATATGGCTTGTTGGCACCTGGTCACCCTAGCCTTTACTGTGTTTTCACAGCATAAACCCTCTGACCTTAAGCCCCTGCAGGGTACAAGGAAAACTCAGAGAGAAACCCCGCAATTAACGTGAAAGAAAAACTGGAAAACATCAGGAAGAGCAGCATAGGAGGGATCTCTCTCCCAGAAGGGAAAGATGTGGAATATATGTTGTGTGTATGGATTTACACACAGTCTGCTTGACAAAAACGCTAATGTGAAGAAGGATCCAAATGATGGATCCAAAACCTCAGGGATAATGCCTTGGATTCTGAGTTAATAACATGCTATTATGTACAGTGGGGCAAAAAAGTATTTAGTCAGCCACCAATTGTGCAAGTTCTCCCATTTAAAAAGATGAGAGAAGCCTGTAATTTTTATCATAGGTATACCTCAACTATGAGAGACAGAATGAGAAAAAAAAATCCAGGAAATCACATTGTAGGATTTTTAAAGAATTAATTTCAAATGATTGTGGAAAATAAGTATTTGGTCAATAACAAAAGTTCATCTCAATACTTTGTTATATACCATTTGTTGGCAATGACAGAGGTCAAACGTTTTCTGTAAGTCTTCACAGGGTTTCCACACACTGTTGCTGGTATTTTGGCCCATTCCTCCATGCAGATCTCCTCTAAAGCAGTGATGTTTTGGGGCTGTCCCTGGGCAACACGGACTTTCAACTCCTTCCAAAGATTTTCTATGGGGTTGAGATCTGGAGACTGGTTAGGCCACTCCAGGACCTTGAAATGCTTCTTACGAAGCCACTCCTTCGTTGCCCTGGCGGTGTGTTTGGGATCATTGTCATGCTGAAAGACCCAGCCACGCTTCATCTTCAGTGCCCTTGCTGATGGAAGGAGGTTTTCACTCAAAATCTCACGATACATGGCCCCATTCATTCTTTCCTTTACACGGATCAGTCGTCCTGGTCCCTTTGCAGAAAAACAGCCCCAAAGCATGATGTTTCCACCCCCATGCTTCACAGTAGGTATGGTGTTCTTTGGATGCAACTCTGCATTCTTTCTCCTCCAAACACGACGAGTTGAGTTTTTACCAAAAAGTTCTATTTTGGTTTCATCTGACCATATGACATTCTCCCAATCCTCTTCTGGATCATCCAAATGCCCTCTAGCAAACTTCAGATGGGCCTGGACATGTACTGGCTTAAGCAGGGGGACACGTCTGGAACTGCAGGATTTAAGTCCCTGGCGGCGTAGTATGTTACTGATGGTAGCCTCTGTTACTTTGGTCCCAGCTCTCTGCAGGTCATTCACTAGGTCCCCCGCGTGGTTCTGGGATTTTTGCTCACCGTTCTTGTGATCATTTTGACCCCACGGGGTGAGATCTTGCATGGAGCCCCAGATCGAGGGAGATTAGCAGTGGTCTTGTATGTCTTCCAGTTTCTAATAATTGCTCCCACAGATGATTTCTTCACACCAAGCTGCTTACCTATTGCAGATTCAGTTTTCCCAGCCTGGTGCAGGTCTACAATTTTGTCTCTGGTCTCCTTTGACAGCTCTTTGGTCTTGGCCATAGTGGAGTTTGGAGTATGACTGTTTGAGGTTGTGGACAGGTGTCTTTCATACTGATAACGACTTCCAAAAGGTGCCATTAGTACAGGTAACGAGTGGAGGACAGAGGAGCCTCTTAAAGAAGAAGTTACAGGTCTGTGAGAGCCAGAAATCTTGCTTGTTTGTAGGTGACCAAATACTTATTTTACCGAGGAATTTACCAATTAATTCTTTAAAAATCCTACAATGTGATTTCCTGGATTTCTTTTCTCATTCTGTCTCTCATAGTTGAGGTATACCTATGATAAAAATTACAGGCCTCTCTCATCTTTTTAAATGGGAGAACTTGCACAATTGGTGGCTGACTAAATACTTTTTTGCCCCACTGTACATACTGAGAAAGAGAGACGTCTTAGCCTATAGCAGCATAGCTAGGGGCTGGTTCATGGTAAGCTTGAGCCAACCCTAAGCTTTATTGAAAAGTAAAGTCTTAGGCTGCTCTTAGCGAGCTTTCACATGATTTACTCTTTGCTCAGAGCCTTGCGGTGACAACTGCTAGTTAAGTTTCGCTTCTGAGGTTACCTCCCCTGCTAGCTTGCACGACTAATTGGTTGCGCGCCGGGTGTCAGCAACTTAAAGTGAGACAATTTTGGATGGTGTGCGACACCGAGGTGGGCACTTTAGCTTCGTTGGCGACAACACCATCTCCCCATAAAAACACAACAGCAATGTCAGCCCAGAGCTGTTTTACCTAAAGCAGCATAACTAGAGGCCATATCAAGGTAAACCTTAGCCAGCCCTATAAGCTTCGTCAAAAAGTCTTAAGCCTGCTCTTAAAAGTGAAGATGGTGTCTGTCTCCTGATTCCTTCTGACATGAGTAAGGGAGTAGTGCATTATGAAGTCCTAAAGATCTGTGCTGCGTTTATTTTGAAGGCGTGTCTGGTAGCTGTGGTGGTTCCTGACCCTGACTTCCTGTCTGGCTGGACCAAGAGGACTCTGGGACTGGAGGGCAGCTTCCAGGAGCTCTCTGGCAAAGCGGTAAGACATTTGAGGTTGTGGCTGAACATGGAGGAAAAGGAGAAAGACATAAATACATCGACAACAAGAGCACTAAAGAGTTTAATTAACATTTCAATTAATAAAGAAGACCAGCTTACGCATTGCTGACAACTCACTTTGACTTTGTAAACTTACAATTCAGCCACAAACAATCTACAAAAATGTGTGACAAATTAAATTGTTAAAGGCAACACATGCACATTCTTTGCTCTCTGGATATGACTCAGCATCATGACTTTCCTGTAGGGTGTTATAAAGGTTTTGGTGCATGTAAATGGTCTGTAAAGGCTAAAATCCCTATGTTACCTCCAGAGTTTCTCCCCTAAAAGAACCAACACCAGGAGATACTATTGCAGTTGCATGGGCTTATTTAAAAAAATAACTAATATTTAAATCTTTATCTATTTAAAATAATATACACTCTTCTAATTGTTTTTCATTCTTTCTCTATGTATATGTATATATATATATATATATATATATATACATATATATATACATATATATGTATTTGTCAGATAGAGGTCTCAAGAGGAGCATGGCCAATCATAATACGTTTGTTAAAATACATTTTTAGAAATCCAGATACCAGCACAAGACTACTCCCATCAAACATGTGTGCAATTTAGTGTGTGTGAAAACTAGTTGGCAAGCAGAAGATTCCAAACGGATAACTAAAAGTCATCTGAACAAAAAGTGAGGGTTTTCAGTTCAACATTGATTCGTAAAAAATATATCTCCTGTATCCAGTGTTATTAAAAGAGCTTTTGACATAATTTCTCTGAGGTGCCTTTTTTTTCTTCTTGTCTCTCCAGGAAGTAAAGGCAGCCATCTTTGAGGATATGATGCGACTTGGGAAGGAAGGAGGCCTCAAGTCCTTTGAGCAGGTAAATCACTCACCTTTAAATATCCTCACTGTTCCACTACGCAGCGATGCTGAATTGTCTGCCTGGAGGTGAAAGGCTGTAAGACAACAAAAGAAGCATTGCACAACTTAATTTCAATCTTTTTTTCTTCATTTCATAAAAAAAAAAAAATGTATTGACCTAAATCGACTTGAATTTACTTCTTAAGATAACAAAAAATAAATAATCATGAACGCAAAACCTTTATCAATATTTTCATGCTGAGTTGCGCTTTTTTCTTTTATTATTTGTCAGAAAAAACAATCAAAAATAAACAATTAATCATTTTGGAAATAATCATTAGCACATTTAAATAAAAGATGTTTTATATAAACTAACATATAAACTTTCTTTAAAATATATTCTTAAATGAATTGCATAATTATGACTTTTCTTCCGATTTAGTTCCATTGATGCTTATTGTTTAAAAACAACTAAAGGTGGGGAAGAATCGCCTCGCATGAGATTGGCCGAGGCATTATTGGTGTTTACTCGCGTCACTCAAACTTGATGCGCTGTCAAGGCTTAAGTCCATTTAGAACAATTCGTAACGTTAGCCGGTCACTTGAATCTGAAAGATCAATACTTTAAAAATGATTATTTAGTTATTTACTATTTATTTGTTTCGGCATCATTTGTGTTTCCCCGTGTCAAGGAGGCGGGGCTTATCACCATTTAGAAACCAACAATGTTTCATTGGCAATGGCCGATATCACCACTTTCAGGAATCTATTTATGTATTTATTTATTCATTCATTCATTCATTTATTCATGTTTTCTTTATTTTCTTTCGTCTTAACAATCATCCCGTTTAACATAACCTGCCAACATTTGTTTGTGTTTCCTTTTAGGTGAAGTCCATCTACGTCCACACTGAGCTGTTCTCCATCGAAAACGGCCTGCTCACTCCCACACTGAAGGCGAAGAGGAACGAGCAGCGACAGTACTTCAGATCCCAGATAGACGAGATGTACTCCGGGATCAAAATGTGAAACAAAGACTAAATGGACACTCTACCAAAGGGGTTTTCTTAGATGAAGGGAAGCTAACACAAAGGGAAGCAACTGAAGAGATCCTCTCAGACCAAAAAAAACATGTTTAGTTACCCTGGAAACAACAGCAACAGGAAGTGATGAAGCTTTAAAATGGAACTTGATTCAGAGCATTTAGTACAAAATCAATGACGATCTAGGGCATGGAATTCAAGAGTACATTTTTAAGATTAACATTGTTTGTCTGTTGATGAAACCGTTATGTCGTTATGTGATGAAGTGTTGATTCTAACAAGCTGTTTTGTGATAACATCTCCATGAGGGGTGTTTCTTAAAAGGGAAAGTGCAGCTTTGTAGCGTCAGACAACTCAGGATTTCACACACAGTACCTCCAAAACACACAATTTTAACTCCAAGGATAGAGGAAGGCCTAAACGGGTTCAATGAAGGTTTTGCAGCTTCACAAACCATACATTTCATGTCTTTGATATGATTATTTGTCAGATGTCATGATTTTATTTTAATATGTTTCTTGAGTTTGTTTTGAAGTGGAAATCCACAATTTGTAACGAGATTATTGTCAGTGAATATTTATAAGCTTGGATCCAATAAGGACCCAGGGAACATTCAGCGTGAGCCATATTTAAGATAATCTGAACAAAACTAGCTGGAATGCCGGTACTAAATAAGAGAGGACACTGTCAATGTTTAATTTATTTATGAAGGGATGATGATTTGTTGAAGAAATTGGTTTTGTTAAATTATTATAATTACATGCTTTAGGGGGAGACTATACATCTCCAAATAAAATTCTTCACAACTTGATTAAAGTCCTTAGGAATGTTTATAGTGAAATATGAATTCTTAATCATTTTAATCTGTCATCAAATTTGTTTTGTAAAAATTGTAATTAAAATGTATCCGAAGAGTAGTGGGAGTCCCATGTGTGTTGCTTCATCAGGGCTTTGTGACCATGAAAAACTATTTCAATAGTGATTCAAATGATGTTGACTTAAATGTATTTGCGTATATTTTATTCAAAAATGCATTTACCTTTTTTCCTCTTTTATTGGGGGCATGGATTTTATTGTTTGCATGCACAAGGCTGAGCTATTATATTTAAAAGAAAAATGTTTTTGCTTATGGGTTTCAACTATTTCTTGTGTTAGATAGTTACATTATTGAAACGACGTTTTAAAATACGGAGCATATTTTGAACCATTTCGCTCTCCGTAGGACCAACATTTAAGTAAATCTTTTCGGGGTCGTTTGTTTGTACACATTTTCAGTTCCAAAGTTTATTTTAAGAACAATACAACCAATATTTTATATCAGTATACTTTAGTGTAAAACGTTGTTATTTTGAAAAAGGAAAACTTAAGTTTTGAGATACAACTTTAAACTTAATGAATTATGATCGCCCTTCAACCTCCCTAGTATTTGGAATGGTAGAGTCCAAAACAATTCAAGCATTTTGCGGGAAGCAAGCGGAAGCAACTCGAGCTACGGAGCGTTTACAAAACAAACTTGACACTAAACTATACTACAGTCGACTCAATGAGGTAAGACATATTAAACACGAGTTATAAGTTATAATCGGCTTTTCCGTTAGCTAAATAACACATTAAATATTGTTAAATGCTTTCGCGGTGACAGTACTTTACACGTTACTGTCATTTCGAAAAAGATGCACGTTAAATAAGAGGCTTCACTAACAGAAGCGCTTTGTCGGTTTAAAGTGTCGTAAGCAGCTCAGAGGAGCTAAGCTATTACAAATGTTGTTACAACTTATTAGAAAAACACAAATTGTGGCATTTGTAAGGCATTTATTGCGTTTATTACATGAATGTGCTTCTTGACTGAATAGAGTGTTGTTTAAGGCTAGCCACATAACAGGTAAATGATCATACGTGACAAAAAAACAAAATAGATAAGGTATTACATTTATTAATAAATATAATATAAACAGGCATTAAATATTTAAAAACACAATATTAGAGGGTATTATATTCTTAAAACACACATAAGAAGGTATTACAAAAAATAGGATAAGAATATTACACATATAAAAACACATAATATAAATGGGTATTAAATATATAAAAAACACTGCTAGATACTGTAAAAGTGTATTACATGTAAGAACTTAAGGGGGTTATGTATAAAAATAGAAAGATGGTATTGTATATATATATATATATACATATAAGGTATTATTGGAAATGACATAAAAATGTTTAATTATTATAAATAAAAATTATAATTTGTGTTAACTTGACACTTTAAGCCTAAAGTATAACAAAAATACATGTATTTAGTCTTGTCTCCTTTGTTTCCACAGTCCCGTAAAAGGCAGAGGAGCCAAAGTGGGCACAGTAAAACAACATGAGAGCAAAGTGAGTTGATGGCCAGTGATCTGAGGAAAAATGGAATTAACAATTTGATGAAATGTTTGGATGATGAAAGGTTTTCTTTTTCTCTGTTGTGTTGAAATCCAGAAAGATTTGTCTAATGAGAACATAGATTCTCCCAACCTGTCCGCTATAGACAAAGCTAGCTTCCTGGTGGGACTGCAGCTAAACCATGGTGAGTCAGCGATATCAATGTAAAGTTGGTGTCACTATTTAACTGAATACACATTATTTGGCTTTGAGGGGTTAATATGTAGGGACATGGAGTAGAATTAGCAACTGTAACAAATTTGGAGGAATGTTTCCGATAATTATCCATCCATCCATCCATCCATCCATCCATCCATCCATCCATCCATCCATCCATCCATCCATCCATCCATCCATCCATCCATCCATCCATCCATCCATCCATCCATCCATCCATCTTCTCCCGCTTTTCCGTCAGAGTTGCGGAGGTAACAGCTCCAGCAGAGAGCCCCAAACTTTCCTTTCCCTGGCCACATCAACCAGCTCTGACTGGGGGATTCCAAGACGCTCCCAGGCCAGCGAAGAGATATAATCCCTCCACCTGGACCTAGGTCTACCCCTCGGTCACGTGCCTGAAACACCTCCCTATTGAGGCGCCCAGGTGGCATCCTCACTAGGTGCCCGAACCACCTCAACTGGCTCCTTTCAACGCAAAGGAGCAGCGGTTCTACTCCGAGTCCCTCCCGGATGACTGAACTTCTCACCTTATCCCTAAGGGAGATGCCAGCCACCCTGTGGAGAAATCCCATTTCCGCCGCTTGTATCCGCGATCTTGTTCTTTCGGTCATGACCCATCCTTCATGACCATAGGTGAGGGTAGGAACGAAGATGGCCCGGTAGACAGAGAGCTTTGCCTTCTGGCTCAGCTCTCTTTTTGTCACAACAGTGCGGTAAAGCGACTGCAGTACCGCTCCCGCTGCTCCGATTCTCCGGCCCATCTCACGCTCCATTGTTCCCTCACTCGAGAACAAGACCCCGAGATACTTGAACTCCTTCACTTGGGGTAAGGCTTCATTCCCTACCTGGAGTGGACAGTCCATCGGTTTCCGGTTTCCTGAGAACCATGGCCTCAGATTTGGAGGTGCTGATCCTCATCCCAGCCGCTTCACACTCGGCCGCGAACCGATCCAGTGAGTGCTGAAGTTCACAGACCGATGAAGCCATTAGGACCACATCATCTGCAAAAAGCAGTGGTGCAATCCTTAGCCCACCGAACTGCAGACCCCATCCCCCACGACTACGCCTTGAAATCCTGTCCATGAATATCACAAACAGGATTGGTGACAAAGCGCAACCCTGGCAGAGGCCAACCCTCACCGGAAATCGGTCCTACGTGCTGCCGAGGACCCGGACACAGCTCTCGCTTTGAGAGTACAGAGATTGGATGGCCCTGAGTAGAGACCCCCTCACCCCATACTACCGCAGCACCTCCCACAGTATCTCCCTGGGAACCTGGTCATACGCCTTCTCCAAATCCACAAAGCACATGTCGACCGGATGAGTGTACTCCCAGGCCCCCTCCAGGATCTTTGCGAGAGTGAAAAGCTGGTCCGTCGTTCCACGACCAAGACGAAAACCACATTGTTCCTCCTCAATCTGAGGTTCGACAATCGGCCGGACCCTCCTTTCCAGTACCTTAGAGTAAACTTTCCCGGGGAGGCTGAGTAATATGATGCCTCTGTAATTGGCACACACCCTCTGATCCCCCTTTTTAAAAAGGGGAACCATCACCCCGGTCTGCCACTCCTTCGGTACTATTTCCGACTTCCACGCAATGTTGATGAGACGTGTCAACCATGACAGTCTCTCAACACCCAGAGCCTTCAGCATTTCTGGGCGGATCTCATCCACCCCCGGGGCTTTGCCACTGTGGAGCTGTTTAACTACCTCAGTGACTTCCCCCTGTGAGATTGGAGTTGATCCCCCTTCATACTCTATCTCCGCCTCTAACATAGGGGGCGGAGTTGTCGGATTCAGGAGTTCCTCAAAGTGTTCCTTCCACCGCCCTAACACCCTATCAGTTGAGGTCAACAGCGTCCCATCCTTACTGTACACAGCTTGGATGGTTCCCTGCTTCCCCCTCCTAAGGTGTCGGACGGTTTTCCAGAACAACTTTGGTGCCGACCGAAAGTCCTTCTCCATGGCTTCTCCAAACTTCTCCCACACCCGCTGCTTTGCCACGGTCACTACTGAGGCTGCTGCCCTTCAGGCCTGTCGATACCTTGCAACTGTGTCAGGAGTACCCAGGGATAACATATCCCGGAAGGCCTCCTTCTTCAGTCGGGCGGCTTCCCTGACCACCGGTGTCCACCAGGAGGTTCAAGGGTTACCGCCCCTTGAGGCACCTAAGACCTTGAGACCACAGCTCCCCGCCGCAGCTTCGGCAATGGAGGCTTTGAACACCGCCCACTCTGGTTCAATGTCCCCAGCCTCCACAGGGATGCCTGAAAAGCTCCGCCGGAGGTGTGAGTTGAAGGCCTCCTGGACTTGGGATTCCTCCAGACGTTCTCAGTTCACCCGCACTACACGTTTGGGCTTACCAGGTCTGTCCAGAGGCTTCCCCTACCACTCGACCCAACTCACCACCAGATGGTGATCAGTTGACAACTCCGCCCCTCTCTTCACCCGAGTGTCCAAAACATACGGCCTCAGGTCCGATGATACGATAACAAAATCGATCATGGACCTTCTGCCTAGGGTGCTCTGGTACCACGTACATTATTATTATGATGATGTTAATATCATTTGAAAATAGAAATGCTATAAAAGTGTTATAGTGAGTAAAATGTCTCAGTCAGGAAAAAAAGGAAATAACCATTTGAATTCAATTACTTTTTAAATCCAATGATTTTTTAAAGCCTAACACAGCACTTTATACGGTTGCTGCGTTATAAATTCTGTGTATAAATTGGAGATTAAAGGAATACACTTTAAAAAAAGACAAAAATCTAGGATATTATCTCAAATTAAACTGGTACATTCCCAAGAAAAAGAGTTGAATATGAACATAGATAATAAGTAAAGAGTGAAGTGTTCCAGTTCACAGAGAGGCTATGGAGCAGTGAGTTGTCTGCCAGCCAGAGGAGAGTTGTTGTATAGAGTTATTGCAGTGGGCAGTAACTCCTGTACCTGTCCTTGTGACAACAGAGCTGGAGCAGTCTGTTGGAGAAGGAGCTCCGCTGTCCTTCCAGCTGCAGGTGGAGAGGGTGGGTGGGGTTATCCATGATGGACAACAGTTTGTTCAGAGTCCTCCTCTCCACCACAGCCTCAAAATTGTCCAATATCAGATAAACTCTTGTGTTTCCTAGGCAACCCTCTTCACAGCACCGCCGTGGGAGAAGATTTAAACGTCTTAGACGAGGAAGAGGCAAGCAGAAAAAAGCCTGGCGGAAAGGAAATTCCTCAGACGTCGAAGGATGCCGGTAAACAGCGCGGAGCTGCGGAGAAGAGGAAGGATGGAGAGGAGAAGAAAAAGAGGAAACCTGCTGTAGGGAGGTGAGGTCACACAGAGGTTATTTCCCTTTGACAGAGATCATGATGAAAGTCCTGCTCTTGAGTCAAAGTATTTCTCTGTCTCTGTGTCCTGACCAGGCCGGGGAAAAATCAGCTGGTGCAGAAAGGCAAGAAGAGAAAGAGCGGGATGTCCAGTGACCCTGAGCCACAGGTAAGGACGAGAACAATAAAGACTGCGTTCAGACCCCATAACAGCTGCTAAACCTGACAAACTGTAAATGATTATAACAGTCCGCTTTGCAGTCTGCCATGTGAAGAGACGCAATGTATTCTGGGGTGGTCGAGTCCAATAAGCTTATTACTCATACGCAGAAATTCTTGCTGACCTATTATACATCCATGCTTTCTTGCGGGCACATACTTTGCCTGAGTGCGCTGCATTCTTAGTTTTATGTCTCCAATAACACAGGAAGTGTCTGAAGTGTACAATAAATGTGATAATGACATTGTGAAAGTAGCATTAGGAACTCCAAAAAGGAATACTTATATGACTGGTCGAGTTGAAAAGGTATGATTTTTCACTCTTTTTTCCTCCTTAGGAGCAGTCTGACAAAGAAGTGCTCTCTTCTGAGGAAGAGGATGGGGGAGATGACAGGAACTGGGTAAGGACTAACTCTTGGAGTTAGATGCTTGCATCAGCAGGAATTTCCAATTGTTTTGTGACTTTTTTTCATGTTATTTACTCAGTGCCCAAGTCCAAAGAAGGCCAACGTGTATAGTTTGGGCAGAAGCAGAAAGTCTTTATCTGAGGAGTCTGAATCTAGGAAGTCTTCATCAGGTAAGAGAAAAAAATGTTCAACCTTTTAACAAGAGTTAGTTTGAAATTTTAAGAATTATACTTATGTTCTTTGGTGTCAAGAGATGGATGAAAATAATACAATATTAATAATAATAATAATAATAATAATAATAATATATTAACAATAAAAAAAATAATTAACAAAAAGATAAAAGAAAATTACAATAAAAGATATAATAAAGATAATATTAACACACAATAAATATATTAAAAGGGTAATATTAAATAGTTAACAACAATAACCCAAAAATATAATAGAACATGTTCAATAAAAATATAAAAACAATACTGTAAACATTTCTAACCAGAAAATCAATTTAGGATAGCAAAATAAAAAAACCGTTTGAAAAGCTGCTATAAAAAATAAATCAATATAGAAAGAAAAAGTAAAATTCAAACCTGAAAAAGGTTAATTAATATATATAATTAAAAAATATAATGTAAAAAACGTACAAATATATAATAAAAATGTTACTACAGAAAAACTGTAAATAGAACATAAATAAAGAGTGAAAATATATTTTTAAAAACGTTACTAATATTATAACAAATACGTTAAATATAACTTTGAAAAATGAGAATCAATGGCACCCTCATATCCAAATATTCAGTGATCTAGAAGTTGGTGGCCAGTAGCTTAGCTTAGCAGATAGTCAGGCTAGCTGTTTCCCCCTTTTTCCAGTGTTCATGCCATGCTAAGTTTAGCTAACTGTCTCCTGGCTGTGACTTCATATTTAAAATTCTATATTCATATATGTATTTTCCTTCTCATCTAACTCATTTTTTAGGCAGTGCCTCTACTGAACCAGAGAAGGCCAGCACTGATAGACAGAGGAAGAGAAAGCGGGGGGGTCGGGGGGGGACACAGTTAGAGGTGGTGCTGAAAACCTTCCTGGACTTCTGCGAGCAGTACAGGTAAACTCTAGTCATGTCACCATGTTACACTCCTCACAGTTTTAATACTTTTTTATTGCAAGTATTGCAGTTGGAGATGTTAACATTCTCTGTGTGTTTCAGGGAGTCTTTGGAGTCCAACACGTTGAAAAAGTGTGTTGATTCTTTCTCCTCCAATGTGGAAAATCAGCTGTTGGAAAAGGTCAGATAAGAGAACATAGTGCGGAGTTACAAGTATGTTTCTAAACTGCATTCTTTTATTCCTATAAGAAATAATCAAATGTTTGTAAAACAGGAAGACAGTGCTATACTTTTTAGAGCTTTTGAATCATTATTATCTTTAGGCAAATAAATTAATATAAATTCAATCAAAGTATTTCTTCCTTAAAAAATAAGTGTTAAACATCAAACCAGACGGGAAATATATAAATTAATCAGGATTTTAATCAAACAAATGTAAATTCTTTGTGTTTTTTGTCCCCAGATCTCTTCTACCAAGGAGCTAAAAGTTTTAAAAAGAGAAAACACAAAGGTAACTATGGCAACCAGCTTTTATCCATGCTAACAGTTGATCTATCACTTTAGTCCATACTGAAATACGACGACAAATATGGGAAGAAGTGCGATTACATTTTCGTGTGCACAAGAGGTCATTTGTTCTTCACCTTCAGTGACGTGTAGCCCAGGCCCCTCCCACTTGGCAAGTCGATGATCCTGATTGGTGCGATACCGTGGAACCCCCCTGCCTGATACGCCTCATTTACATCACTATGTAACACTCCTACTTCTATTTGCTAGCACTCCAACACATTGTACATGATAGGCTAAGGGGTGGGACATCTCTAAGTCTGAGCCGGCCTGCTAACCGCTCAGACAGAGGGTGAAAAGAGGTGCTGCAGCACAGGCAGTATGAGAAACATAAAGAGCTTTATTAACATTAAAGCATGGAGACATGTCCCAGAAGAGGCACAGAATACAAATGTGATCCATGAGCACAAAATGGCCTCTTCAACATGTGAGGACAGCTTGACTTTCCTCTAGCGCCACCTTAAGGTTAATATTTTATGGTTTTCAATGAAATGTCTCAACAACTATTGTATGGTGTGGCATCAAATTTGTGGCTGACATTTATCTCGCTTTTGGCATAATTTATCTGAACTTTGGAGGTTCTCTGACTTTTCATGTAGCGCCATTATCAGCACAAAATTATAATTGACATATTGCCGTGTGTGTGTGTGTGTGTGTGTGTGTGTGTGTGTGTGTGTGTGTGTGTGTGTGTGTGTGTGTGTGTGTGTGTGTGTGTGTGTGTGTGTGTGTGTGTGTGTGTGTGTGTGTGTGTGTGTGTGTGTGTGTGTGTGTGTGTGTGTGTGTGTGTGTGTGTGTGTGTGTGTGTGTGTGTGTGTGTGTGTGTGTGTGTGTGTGTGTGTGTGTGTGTGTGTGTGTGTGTCAGGTGGGTTCTTCAATCCGTACAAAGACAAAGAGACTGTTTGATGCCAAACACGAGCTGATGAGGTGAGAGGCGGTTCAGATGCACCAACACATCAGTTTTCATTCTGAACCCATCTACTAATAAAAACATGTATGGTTCTAGCAGTGAGGTGCATCATTTATAAATAATAAATCAAATAATCACATTTAAAAAAAATCTAAGCTGTGTAAGTCTGTTTTTGGTTCATTTCAAATATTGTTATTAGGTATACCAAAAACATAAAAATGAAAGAATTTCCATTTCTTTCTGAAATTAATATCACACCTACAACAATACATTGCCACGGTATAGGAAACAAAAATGGTATTTATCGATATAACAGTGAAAATAAAATACGGAAACATAAGAATACATTTTTAAATAAATGAAATGAAAGGGGGGTGAAAGCAAAATTATTTTAACTACTTTTACTTCCTGTTAAGGTTCCTTCCATCCAATAACTCACAATGACTCCTCTTTTGATGCGTCAGGGGGGAGAGGCAGGTGTGTTTGCTGCAAAAGGAGAAATCTGAACTTAAAACGCGACTAGCTGATCTGAGACGAGGCCAAGCCTTCCTGCACGACATCAGAGAGCTCAACAGACAATACCTGGACTACCGACACAAACACCCCAAAGAACAAGAGATGGTATACACAACTTTAGCTAAACAACCTACTTTCTTTTTTATGGTTTTTCAATAAAACTGTCACACTGATACTCTCCTTCTTTCCTCTTCTGCAGTATGGTGCCTCCAGCTTGCCAGCTCTGCTATTGGAGGCGAAGCATACTCAGGCAGAAGAACTTCCCCAAAAAGGAAAAGTTCAACACCTAAAAAAAGGAACGAAGAAGAATAAGACTCAGAAATAATGCAATTGATACACAAAGACACACACTGCTGACAACCTGAATTGACTAAAGGAACTTTGTAATGAGTGAATATAAGGCAAATAATAACAGCATTTTCTTGTGTGTTATCGTTGAAAAAATATATATAGCCGGTTATATTTCCGGATGATAATAAATTATTTTATGCGTTGTGTTAAGTAAGTTTTTGATGTGAAATGTTCATTAAATGCATGTTTATAAAAGAGTTTCAGTTTCTCCGTTGTTTAAACATGTTCTGACACGACAAGTGATTGGTCGTCACGACCCCGGATAGATTTCTAAGCCAATGGACTGCTCCCTATGGTCAAGGTGCACCTGGTTTCTCCCGCCTACAAAGGGCGTGACGTTCCTGATTGGCTGAAAGTTAAAGCACAGTGACATTTCCTTACTCTCTAATAATAGTAAAGACAGTGCCTGTGTAATACTCACTTCCACCCCAGACTTATACTAAGAGGTACGTTTGTTTCTTTTTAAATACACACATATATATACTTCTGTTGTGAGTTTTTACTTCATTTTCTTTTTGACTGCTGTGGTTAACAGGGCTTGTTAAACCGGTTGTAGTATATGTTTTTATTTACCGGAAACTGGTTTCATTGGCGCTTTCACTCGATCGTTTGCTATTAACAGCAAACTTGCTCTATAACAACAGTACCATTTTAATTAAATATCACTCCCTGCAGGAGATACAGCTTACATGAGACTTTTAAGTCGAAATAAAGCATTTTCTTGGTTAGCGTTTTAATGAATATTGCCCATATTTGGTTTATCAGTGACTAAAGTCGGTTTACAACACACTCCTAATCATTCCTGCTTATTTGCGGACTCTGTTTGTTCACTGGAGTTTCGTTATGAGCTATTGCGATGTCGTAAATTGCAGGATGCATCAGCTCCAGCACTTAAATCAGACTTTAGTTCACCTGGAGTAACTTCAGCAGCTACCCTGCAGTATACAAAGCCATTCAAACTAGCAGCCTCACCAGCTTTGAGAACACTTTAATTATAATCATATCGTTGAAAGGCTGTGTGTAATGTACCATCCTGTCTTAGGTTACCTGTATCAAATAGGTTTTTAAAAGCGTCTGCTGTCCAGTAAGGAACTTCTTTTATTATTTCTTCATTTTTAATAACATTCAAATGTGAATCATACAGCAGGCTGCATTTCAATGGGTTACTTCACACAAATGCAAAGAAAAGACATTTCCCTACAGAGCATAGTTATCTTTTTTGGTATCTTGAAATTCCTTCTGCTACCCTCACTGGGGCTTGAACCACAGATGATACTGACAAACATTTTCAATGGTGTGCCTACATTTCAAAGAAATAGTCCCTGTGAACAAATCCTTACAAACTAGCTATACCAATTAATATAAATGCAGGGTTTCCTGTTGTGTGTTATAGAAGAGTGGAGATGTCTTAACATCAAACATAAACTTTTTAATTTAAGGACAGGACACGAGTAGAGGCTATTTCAGACAGAAAAAGCCAAACATTTATGAATGATTTTGTAAAATTCTGCCTAGATATTGGGTGACTTACTGCCTTGGCTAAACTATTTCCTGGAGGGAAAACCTGTATTGCTTTAGACATTTTTTTCCTAATAAATAACAATGTTCAAAATGTCATTATCAGCTTTCTTTTCAAAATGCTGATATCCATCCAGTTTCCGCCACGCTGTGGTAGTCATTCTTATTGAATAGAAAAATACAAATGGTTGGAGTACAACAAGCACAAACGTTTATCTGTTTCATGGTGGCCTATTGTATTTCATATTCATTGTGCCAAACAGCATGCAATTTGTATTGCAAGTAAAAACCTCAACACTCATTTAAAAAATGATTATGGATGTTTATGTGCTATTGTTACCCTACTTAGATCAAATTAAATCATTTATTTGACATATCTTACATTTGCAAAAATGAAGAAAGGCGTAAGAAGCTAAAATGTACTCTTTTTTTAATCATTTCACTTATATTACCCTTACTGTATAATGCTTATAGTGATACATATATTAATGAAGTTAACAAAGTGTATATATTAAACCATAAGATGGTTCTTGAATAGCCAACATGATAAAAGGTTTGTTATGAGTTATCATTTTTATAAACCATGCAAATGCTCTGGCAGTGTTCAGTACACACTGACTACAAGGAAGAGGAAGACAAAACATGTATCTACAAACAAGTTTGTGTTTTTATGTTTCCACTGTATGTATTTTCTGTTCTCTTCCTCTGAATTCGTGCGAGTAGGAACATGGCTGACGGGGACGTGCCGAGTGCTGAGGATACTGTGGACACCTTGAAATTGTCCGGAACAAGGTAATTATTGTACACTGATGACTATCTGACTATATGTTATGCCCCCTGCTCCATCAAATGTGGCTGTTAACACAGATTCAAAGTTTGGTTTCACTGGTGCTTTTAATCAAGTTTACTCGCTCGTTTGCTATTAACAGCAAACATGCTCTATAACAACAGTACCATTTTAATTGAATGTCACTCCCTGCAGGATATACAGCTTACATGACAAGTTGAAATACAGCGTTTTCTTGGTTAGCGTTTTAAGGAATATTGCCGTATTTGGTTTATCAGTGACTAAAGTCGGTTTACAACACACTGCTAATCATTTCCGCTTGTTTACTGACTCTGTTTGGTCCATCCAGTTTCGCTATGAGCTATTGCGATATCATAAATTGCAAGAATAAGCTCCAGTGGTGTAAAGTAACTAATCACATGTATTCAAGTACTGTACTGAAGTCCAATTTTGAGGCACTCAATGTTTTGCTACTTCCAACCCCACTACAATTCAGAGGTAAATCATGTACTTTTACTCTGCTACATTTATTTAGTTACTTTACAGATTAGGATGAATGATGGTAAATATGATCAGCCCTTAAATCAGATTTTAGTTCACCTGCAGTAAATCCAGCAGCTACCCTGCAGTATACAAAGCCATTCAATCTAGCTGCACCTTTACCAGCTCTGAGAACACTTTAATGATCAATCATTATAAAACATATCAGAGATATTATTCTGAAATGGACCAATCAAACAATGACTACTTTTACTGTCGCTACTTTAAGTACATTTAGATGAGAGTACTTTCTACTTTCACTGGAGGAACATTTTGAATGCAGGACTTTTACTGTGACAGAGTATTCCTACACTCTGGTACTTCTACTTTTACTCAAGTACAAGATCTGAGTACTTCTTCCTCCTGGGATCATATAAATTGGCCACATTTGGAATTATACATTGTGGAGTGATATTTATACCATATGATATGCTATTGTTACCCTACTAAATTAAATCATTTATTTGACATATCTTACATTTGCAAAAATGAAGAAAGGCGTAAGAAGCTAAAATGTACTCTTTGTTTAATCATTTCACTTGTATTACCCTTACTGTATAATGCTTATAGTGATACATATATTAATGAAGTTAACAAAGTGTATATATTAAACCATAAGATGGTTCTTGAATAGCCAACATGATAAAAGGTTTGTTATGAGTTATCATTTTTATAAACCATGCAAATGCTCTGGCAGTGTTCAGTACACACTGACTACAAGGAAGAGGAAGACAAAACATGTATCTACAAACAAGTTTGTGTTTTTATGCTTCCACTGTATGTATTTTCTGTTCTCTTCCTCTGAATTCGTGCGAGTAGGAACATGGCTGACGGGGACGTGCAGAGTGCTGACGACACAGTGGATGCCATAAAAATATTTGGAATGAGGTATTAATTATATGCTGATGACTATCTGACTATATGTTATGCCCCCCGCACAAAGGTTCTGGTAGTAGTGACTTTTTAGTAATATTGCACCTCTTTGTTCCCATTTCGTGAATTCCTTTCCTTTTTGTGTTCGCTTTTAATAACATTTTGATCCCTTCATGTCTCTTTGCAGCTGTTAACCTCTATTTGAAGAGTTCTTTTTTCTTTCTGAGTTATGTTTTTGTCTCTTTGAAGTCTTTCTGTGTCTGTACCGTCTTTGTAACTCTTTGATGTTGTTTTGAGTCTCTTTTGAGTTTGTTTGTCTCTTTAAAATTGGTTGTGTCTCTGTAACGTCTTTGTAACTCTTTAAAGTAGTTTTGTGTCTCTGTGTAGTTTTTTTTTGTGTCTCTGTAGTTGCTTTGTGATTATTTTGAGTCTTTTCCTGTACGTAGCTCTTTAAGTTTAACTTTGTTGATGAAGGCAAGAAGCTCCCCGATCATTTGGGTAACGGGGCCTGTGCTTGGTAGGCCTGTTTAGTAATCCATCCCTGTTTTCACGAGTGTGTGTGTGTGTGTGTGTGTGTGTGTGTGTGTGTGTGTGTGTGTGTGTGTGTGTGTGTGTGTGTGTGTGTGTGTGTGTGTGTGTGTGTGTGTGTGTGTGTGTGTGTGTGTGTGTGTGTGTGTGTGTTTATTTTTAGGGTGGGTGCAAAGCCTGAAGGCAGAAGTGAGCCTCCTGAGGAAACGGACTCTGTCCCCCACAGCTCTAGTGACCCTTACAAGTACAAGATGGACTATCCCTGCCTCGGAACCTGTCTGATTATCAACAACAAGAACTTCCACAGAAGCACAGGTAAATAAAAACAAAACACCCTTTCAGCAAAACACTAAGGTCTTTTACACTAGTCACTCATGTGCTATATTTTTCAAAATTACGAACAACCGTAAAATAGGTATTAAGAATGTCTTCTCTAATGTACATTTTCTACATCCCCCCTCCATAGTTTAATTGAAAAAAAGAAAACTAATTCATCATGTCTCATCTCATCACAATTACAGAAAAGAATATGGAAGCCCTTAGAGGCAGGAGAACCATTTCTAATGTAAATGTAATTTGTTTGTAACAAAAGTGTGTTCCTTCTATCATATCATGGAAATTGTACATAACACAATACAGTAGATTTATTTGAGAAATGGTAAAAAGGAATATACCGTACTTTTGTCACATTTGATCATTCTGATATTTTATTTGCATCAGATGGGACAACACAAAAGACTCAAACTAAAATGAGACCAATACTTTCTAGTGTTACATGTTCCTTACACATTCACTGACAGCTCGGTATTTATCTCTTCACTCATTTCCATCCTTGCCCAAATTACCTAACTTTATATTTACCGTCTATATCACCATATTCCCCTATGATCATTTTTTCAAATAACCCTTTTTCCCATCCTTGAAACGGCAAAACCTTTTTTTATTTCACATGTTCTCAAGTCTAACACAAGAGAGAAAACATTTTAATGATAATTAAAACATGTATTTCCATTTTTTCCCCCACTCTAGGGATGAATACTCGTAACGGGACGGATTTAGATGCTGCTGCTGCCATGAAGACCTTCTCTGAGATGGGTTATAAGGTCCAGTTTGCCAACGATCAAACCGTGAACGAGATGAAACAACTGCTATGTAACGGTAACAGAAACCACCGTTTTTGTATTCATCCGAAACTACCACTGTGTGAAAGAAAACGAAAACATCCTTTACAGACAAGTTTACTCGTCGTTTTATCTCAACTGTCGCTTGTTCCTCCAGCTTCCAAGGCAGACCACAGTCAGAATGCATCCTTTGCATGCGTGTTGCTGAGTCACGGAGATGATGGGGTGATATACGGGATTGACGGCTGTGAAAAGCTTGACGAACTGACAAAGTACTTTAAAGGAAACCGCTGTAGGGCTCTGGTCGGGAAACCCAAACTCTTCTTCATACAGGTATGAGAAATTAAACAATGTTAGTGACTGTAGTTTTCTAAATACTATAGTAGGAATAGGCGAAAAATAATCCAAGAATCTTCATCTGAAATTAACAGGATTTATTAATACAATGATACATTAAGTTTACAAAGGACACTCAGCCGAGGTCTTCTCCTATTCTCCTATTTAACTGGTCCACCTTCCACTTTCGAGGGGTTATCTGTCTACAGCTGTGTAGGAAGAAGGGTCGTTCTAACACTTTTCAAGTTGTTTTTTATTCAAATTGTATTTCCGGTCTCATCTTCTCTCATTGGTTAGTGGCAACGGGGCGGGTCTTCATCACATCCAATTTCGCCATCTTCTTCTGTCGCTCTCTTATGACGTAACCATATCACGTCTTATAATATTCTTGTTACACAATTCATCTGATATTTGTTGGGAATATTACATAATTAAACACATAATGATAGTTGATATTATAGCGTCGATAAGTGGGAGTTGGAGACTTTGTGTTTAGTATGTAACTCCATGCGTCATTCTCCTTATACTCAAATACACGATATACCATTAGCTACATGCTACTTGAGGCTAAAAACAATAACGTATGGTGACCGGAAGTTGAAGGTCCAGTCCGTCAGGAAACAGGGAATTATGTCCTTTAAAGTCCCGTTTCAATATATTGATTTATTCTCACATGACACATACCTCCTATGTGCTGTCCCTTGCCACATACGTCTTGAAATGCTCGTAGATAGCTGCAGACACCAATTTGACATTGAAAAGATATTATAGCAGAGGTTTATGAGCTGTGCCTACACGCAGGTTAAAAAATAAACATGATATATTGAATAAGGTTGTAGTGAATACCCCATTTTTGAATATCTGTAGCCCCTACGTGTCTTAATAAAGCACCTGCTAATAATTGGCTAAATGAATCTACTAAAAGTCGTCACAGCGAACATTAGCTGCCTTTAGCTTAGCGGTTTGGACGTGACCTCATGTGACTGGGGTCTGTCTTTAGCTGTTTACTTCTGGTGATTGCATTGATGCTTCACAAACATAACAGTTGGGTAATGATGCTGATATTATACTGCTAAAAAAGTGTTATGAAAGCCTGTTTGAAGCAGCACTTAGTCTCTGCAAAATCTCAAAAGCGAAGGGAAATATCCCATTGTGTTTCAGTCTAGGGAACCAGTGCGATTCTAGCTTCCTGGTTGATATTCAAAAAGATAACATACCTGTACCACTCTATAACAGCTCAGTACAGCTTACTCCTTCCATTTGAACCTTTAACAATAAAATATCAATTTAAATTCACTAAGCAATTGACTAAGAGCTTTCCAGTTTATCTTTGGGATTTCAAAGAAGGAACCTTCCCTATCTGTTCATGCAAACAAGGCTCTCTCTGGGTTTGCTGTTGGCAAAAGCCTGCAACAAAAACTGGCTCTGCTGAAATTCATTACAGCAGGATTTGCTCTCTGGTTTAATTTTGGGACGGTCCCTGTTGGCTAAATATCTAAGTCAACCAAAGCACTGTAAATGGTATCCTCTCACATCTGCACTGTTTGAAACTTTGATGGTTTTCAATCCAAGCAAGGAGAAAAAGGAAGTTCTGTTTTTCAAACTTTTGAAACTCCACACCAAATGTGGTTTTCTCTTTTTAAGTGCTGTTAAGTAAGGGATTAATGAAAAAAGAAAACTGACAGGATGAACAGAATGAAGAGCAGAGATTAAAATCACTTTTCTTTACTGGGGACAGTTTGGCCATCACAAATCCAAAGAGTCATGCTCTACACAAACATAAAAATAAAAATGTGGAAGGTATTCCACTGTGTTATCTTAAGGATAAAACTAAGTAAATGAGAACAGTGGTTGTTATTGCAGCTGTAAACCACAT
Organism: Eleginops maclovinus; assembly: GCF_036324505.1. Classification (NCBI taxonomy): domain Eukaryota; kingdom Metazoa; phylum Chordata; class Actinopteri; order Perciformes; family Eleginopidae; genus Eleginops; species Eleginops maclovinus. The sequence goes on from NC_086371.1 coordinate 22,376,347, forward strand.
GCAATGTTTACAGACTCTCTGTAGCACCTTCACACTTGATGTACATCTATTGATGGTAACATATGCACCTGTGATCCCTGTCCTCTGCAGGCGTGCCGTGGGACAGGCCTGGATGAAGGAACCTGCGTCGAGACGGACAGTGTGGATGCCCAATCATCCTCATCTGAGAGGATTCCAGTGGAGGCCGATTTCCTCTATGCTTATTCCACTGCTCCAGGTAACTTATAACAGAAGTGAGAGAGAAGTACAAGGGAGTATAAAGACCATTTTAGTTTGAATAAAATATATATGCAGGGGGAAAAAACTCAGAAAAAACTCAGATTTTCCAAGATTTAAGTTGTGATTTAGAAAAAATATATAGTATGTAATATAGTAAAAATGAAGGAAATAATTCAGATTTCATCACAAAAACGCCATACCATAGTAAGCTTCTGGACTTTAAAGAGACATTGCTGTAAATTGAACTATTTAGAAGAAAACATAAAGAAAAAAAATTCAATTTCTGTTATCCTGAATGCCCAACTTTAATCATGTCTTCTTTATTTTTTTATCACCTGACTCTATAATTATTATTTACTACAATTCCTACATGGCTATTATACGGCGTGAGAGTTAAATACTTCTTGTCCTGCTATAATTTCCTCCATTTATGCATTATTTTCATGAAAAGACACACTGTCTGATATCTGTATAAAGCTGGTCTCCAGTATGTTTAATTAGAATGAATCGGCACTACAGTGTGTGATCGTGCTTTGTACTCAGAGGGTTAACACTGTCCTCCAGGCTACTACTCATGGAGGAACCAAAACAACGGCTCCTGGTTCATGCAGTCGCTGTGTGAGATGCTGCAGAGATTCAGCGGAGAGCTGGAGCTCATGCAGATCATGACCCGGGTCAACCGCAAGGTGTCACTGCACTTTGAGTCCTCCTCCAATTTGCCGGGGTTCAGCAGGATGAAGCAGATCCCCTGCATCGTCTCAATGCTGACCAAAGACTTCTACTTTCCTAAAAAGATAGAGCTTTCTTAACTACAATCAGAGTCTAAAAAACAGGTATTACTTTTTTTTTTACCGATTTCTACTCTACTCTTGGATTTTGTATTTTCTTTTCCATTCCCTTTTCGATTTCCATTGTTTTAAACTCTACCAGAGCACATACCTTGTTCGATTTATGACATTAAAATGACCGGACATCTTTCCGCGCATTGATATGACAGGACATTCTGTATTCCCTTGACCAGAGCGTCATACTTAGCAACAGTCTGTTGTCCTTAGCAGCGGTTCTGTTAGCAAAAATGATCAACCTCTGGAATGTTCAAATTGACCAATCAGATTTAAGTATTCAACTGAGCCGCGTAATAATGAGCCTTAACTTTTTTTATATGATTTGTTTTTTAGTGTTCGGTTTTAGAAAACGTTTTTAATTCCTGTGGTGCAGTAAAGGGTGTTGGGATAAACTCTAAGGATAAACTATGAGTTTACAACATACACTGTGTCTGCGTTTTAACAGTTTTTGAATGCAATAAATACACAAGAACCAATGGATCATCATAAAATATCAGGCAATGGCATAAAAAAAAAAAAAACAGCAAGTAAACAGGAATTATTTTATGGGGCAAATACTTAATTTTGCATTTTTTCCATCAACAAAACAATATCATTTAATATAATATTATTTATATGCTTTAAGAAATAGAATTTTCAGCGTCTACAAACCACCATATTTTATGCAGAAAAACAATATGATGAAACTAAGCAAAAAAAAAAACCCAAAATATTCCTGTAAGTCAAAAACAATAACTTAATATATAAAAGTAGTGACAGTTTTTCAAAAATAACAACAAACATGTTTTGAGAAAATGACTCGAGAAGTCTCTCAATAATGACTTAAAGGAATTATTTCATCACATAGAAATGGGCTTCCATACACCGCAAACCAAAACTCCTGACATGCCTGGCAAAAGTGGTTAAAAACACGCAACACTACAGTAAACTAAAATAAACTCAGGATTTACTATTTCCACAAAGATTTCTTTACAAAATGTTTGACTAAATGTGTGTCAATGGAAATTAGTTGAGTAGTTAAATAACCAGAAGCGGCCTCCTTTTTATATTTTTTTATATTCTGACTTTCAAACAGTCAGTCCATGTGTGGTCAGAGATAAAATGTAGTTTATTTTTAACCCTCCTGTTGTCATTGGGTCAAATTGACCCTGCCTCTTTATATTTTTATGTTGGAAAAATGTGGTTATTTCATCTAATTGCTACAAAAATCACATGACTTTTCTACGCTAAGAAAAATGTATTATCACTATTTGCATTAAATTACATTTATATTTGATCAAAATAGACTCCTGGCTAAACTTTGACATATACCAGTGATATGTTTGACATTAACTATAGTCAAAAACATTTTAAAACTCCAAAAAGTTAATTTCATTTGTTAATTAGGATTATTTTCTATAATGTGAAGGCTTAAAATGTGTATCCAAGATTTGGGTTATGATTTATACACTTTATACACAGGTTGCTGAGAACACAAAGGTTACATTTATATTAAGCCATTTGGTTTCTGCACCAGAAGGTGGCAGCATAATAAAAGTGGTGTCGCAATAAAGCGTCAGTAAGACACTTCAATATTACACCATCTTACAGTAACAAAGACTTTAGTCCATGTTCTAATTGAGGAATGTCAAGGACCTGACAATCTACATTTCCTTTGTTCTTCATTTTTGTGTACCTGGTTCTAATCTGTTCATCAAGTCTGATAAAGGCAATACTCCTAATATTAAGCCTGTTGTGTACTTTACCCCTGAAAACTGTAAAAAGAAATATGAATGATTAAAAGTTTATTAGGATTGTTATGTAAGTTATTGGCGACAGGTGGAACAAACAGCCACTGGAGAAAGAAGAGAACTAAAGAGGGTGTTCTTAGGGCCTTAAATGAAGTGCACTATTCCAGGAAGTAAAGATCCTTTTCTACATTTAACACAGATAATGTGTTTCAATGTGTGTGTGTGTGTGTGTGTGTGTGTGTGTGTGTGTGTGTGTGTGTGTGTGTGTGTGTGTGTGTGTGTGTGTGTGTGTGTGTGTGTGTGTGTGTGTGTGTGTGTGTGTGTGTGTGTGTGTGTGTGTGTGTGTGTGTGTGTGTGTGAGTGAGATAAGTAGATAACCCTGCTGGTCCGGAGGGCTGTAAGTAACAGTGTGACTGTATATAACTGCCCTCTGACGCCATAACATGCACTCAGTTTGTAGGTAGTAAAAACTGCACTTTTTAATCATCATATTTTCTGTTCCTGTATTTTGCATTAGCAAGTTTCTTTTCGTTGTAAACAGAAAGGGGCTGTTAAGGGGGGGCAAACTGTAAAACAAAATAGCCTAATTATAAAAGCTTCAATAGTGTTATTTTTTCAAGTGGACAGTTAAGTGGATAAGGTAAATAATAATACTAGTCAGGATTAAAACAGTAATGATTAATAGACTAATGTGTTAGTCCATCGAGGAATAATTGGATCGCCAAATATTTTAATCAAGGATTATTCCTTTTAAAGGGATTCTTTCGGCAAAAAATGGCAAGAATTGCATTCTTTTGCTTCATAGATCTTCATTTGTTTCTGTTTTACATAATATTTTTCGGAATATATTTGGGTTTTGGACCGACAAAAAAAAGACATTTAAAAACGTCCTCTTGGATCAATTAATGCTATGATAAATCTACATTATGTGTGCTATATTTATATTGTAAATTACAAATAAGTGCATGTTTTACTTCGTAGATGTATCCATAAACTGCAACGGTTTCAGAGGTCTTAAAAAAACGTGCAAAATGAAACTCAATGTGTCAAATTTGAAATGCTATCTGGTATCTCCACGCATAGGACATCAGGTCAGTGCAGGCAAATATAGTGAAAATCAATACTTTACAAATAACTGCATGTGGGTGTAATCTCTCTCTCTCTCTCACACACACACACACACACACACACACACACACACACACACACACACACACACACACTTGCGTGAAGTTTCTAGTTTCGTTTCCACCATCAGCAATGCAGAAAGGGGTGTTTGGGGGAGAGGGGAGGGAGAGAGATAGAGGAAATGAAAATGAAATCCCGAAAAAGATCGTCTATATCTGAGAAGACTACTACTTTTTCCATATGCCTCTACATTGCCAAAAGCAGGTCATATTTGTATAGTTAATTTTTTTACTCACCCTTGCAAATGGTTTACTGGTAGGCATTTAGGAATGAGCAATGTTTATTTGGATCTTATTTTCTTTTTATGTCACATGCAATATATACCCAGGGACTAAAGATGAGACAGCTCTGTGGTGATACTGATGCATGTGTACATATATTCAATAAATACAGTATATTAAGCATGGGAATATGGTACATTTACTGCATTTTAAACTTTTCAGACCCCTCAAATGGCTTTCGAAGCAAACATTCCTACACATTCGAAATTAAGAATTTATCAAGGTCTGGGCATCAAACCAGCGACCTTTCATTTAATGGGCGAACATCTACTCACGGAGGTACAATCGCCCCATGTGCTTATAAAGGCTTTTGTGGTTCCAATAAAAATGACCAGAGTGAGCCCTCTTCGCTCGGTGGTTCCTCGGGACCGCGCACGCAGCCAAGAAACTTCCGCCACGCAGCTCGCGACAGCCCCAAAGCGAGAGCAAGAGAGCAGGCAGGAGGGGGATTTCCAACTCGAGCCCCCACTTCCCGAAGCAGCCGTTGTTTTGCTTTCGGTCTGAATACAGAAACAGTGAAAAAACGACGGCTACACTTTCCCTTTTTCTACTTTAAACCACCGACAAGTGAACTTGTATAATTGGAGCTACGCGTGTTGTTGTGACAGCAGGACTGCGAGGCTGCAGGCCGTCCAGACTGAACAGGTAACGTCTTATTTCCGCATGTTAATGCTACTGACTTCCCGCAGGACGACATGACGGCTCCTGGCTCGTTGTGTGTAAGTGAAAGTGGTACTGTAGTTTTTCTCTGCTGTTTGTTGACGAGGTATGGGATTTATTTTCACTTTTGGCTCGCTTGTTTTTGGGTCAGCACGCTGGCAGACAGCAGACAAACAGACCGCATTTAACTCTTGACATGCACGCCACTGCTAAATCAAAGTTTAATACCTAACAAACCTACTGCTAACACTTACCACAATTCAAATATCATATGGATAGGATATGGCAATTACCAACACTTGCTAACATGTATCAAAAGGACTGCGTGTTGCCAGTTCACATTTAAAAGTACTGTAGTTTGAACTGTATTTTGTTGTTAGAGGAAAAGTATGTGACCAAATGTATGTTGCATTCAGGGCTTAATGCACGTGTTAGTAAATCAGAGATGTTTTTTTTTTAAAACTGCACTACAGCCATTGGTGTAAAGTAACTCAGTACTTTTACTAAAGCACTGTACTTAAGTACAATTTTGAGGTACTTGTATTTCATTCATATTTGAGTATTTCCATGTTAAGCTTTATACTTCTACTCCACTTCAATTCAGAGGTTAATGTTGTACTTTTACTCCACAAGTTTTATGTAGTACCTTTACTTACTTTACAGATATAGAGTAATGATATAAAATATAATACATTTAAATATACTTAGGATTCTCATGGAGTAAATTCACAACTAGTTCCAGCTTGATAAACACATCAATGCAACAATAGTTATAACCAAAACATGTAATAAATCTATGTTCTGAAATGACTGCATAATGAGTACCGTAAGTATATTTTGAAGGTTACACTGTTGTACTTTTACTTGAATAAAATTTTGATGGCCGGACTTTTATTTGTTACAGAGTATTCCTACATTCTGGTACGTCTACTTTTACTAAAGTGCAATACTTGAGTACATCTTCCACCTTTTGAATACAGCTAAAGTATCATGTTCTGCAACTTACACATGTTTTTTGTTGAATTTTAGGAAATGAAATGTGTAATTAATACGGTGTAAATGTATACATGTATAAGCAGGGCAAGTCATGTGGTAACACGTTAATGTGCCATCTTGCTTTGTGAGTTTTAAATGTAGATATAAGATTAAGCTATATTGCAGTTATTGTAAATATCATTTATTATTAAGAGTATTCAAACACCAAGCTACTGGTGCATATTTTAAAGAAAGTAGTACTAAATATGATAAGCTGTGCAATCGCAAAAATATTTCCGCAAAGTAAGCATTTCATATTTTATGCTGATTTATATTTATTATTTTATTTATTATTATTTCTTCTTTTTTTGCATTTTCACAATATAATTCATAACAAAAACAAAATCCCAAATACAGCTGTACCAACTTCATATTCAACACATTTAAATAACATACACCATTTAAACTAGTGCATTTTTAAACTTCTGTGTTCCAGATAAATATCTCTGATTGAACACAGTTAACCTGTATCTACTGTCGCTGGATGTTCAAACCCCTGCGGTAAAAAAGGGCTAATGCGTATTATTTGACGCGGTGCCATGTCACCCTGTCTGACCTGTTGTGGAGCTCAGTCTCACTGGGGAGTGTCAGCTCACTGCTGGACTTTGAACACTTCACACTGCAGGGATCATAACTGCGCTCTTAAATCAAATGTGTGTTTAGGGGGGAATTCACGCTCAGATAAACATACCATATTTATTATCCTTTTAGTTCTTTCTGTAGTCCTTCTGTCTCATCTTCTAAAATATGTTATTCAACATGTTTTTTTTAATTCAGTAGCCTATGTGTCTGTGGTTTTGATAGTACAAGTTGACTGTCATGAACTTGGCAGGAATCTTATCTTTGCAACCACAGATAAAAAGAACTCAACTCTCTCCTTTATTTTGCTCACAGAGGCGGCTGCTTCCTCGCTCTGGTAGAGTACACACTTTGTTTCTGTTGTTTGCTGTACTAAAAACAACCTTTCCTTATGGTCTGTACAAAGTCTTAAAAGTGTTAGAAATGCATTATCTTTTCGATTTTCAAGATCAGGTATGCTTGAATTTGAATATATTTGCTGGAAAATGCTTCCAACAAAAGGTTCCTATTTGTATTTTGTGCCTGTATGGTGACATGTCTCCATGCTTTAATGTTCAAAACGCTCTTTATGTTTCTATACTGCCTGTACCTCTTTTCACCCTCTGTCTGAAACCAGAGCCCAGTCTGCTCTGATTGGTTAGCTGGCCGACTCTGTTGTGGTTAGTGCACTGCTTAAAGATGTCCCACCCCTTACCGACCAATGGGTTGGAGCGCTACTCAATAGAAGCGCAAGTGTTATGCAGTAACAGTAAACAAAGGAGTGTGTGAGAGAGAAACTTCCTCTGTAGAGAGCTTTGGGATTCATGACTTTGCAGACCATTAATGACCAAAACCTATACCTATAACACTACAGAAGAGGGAACACCCAAAACAGCAAAATATTGCTGCTTAAATCAAAATAAAAGAATCTCTCACTCGCATTCAGCAAAGAAAATAGGCCTTTACAATAGTCAAACAAATCCAAAAACAAGAGGCAAAACTGAAAATTAAAATAAGTAAAAGGTTTCTTCCACACATGTCGCCCAACCTGTGTCTCTTAAAGGCTGGTGCAGTGGGGATTGTAGTTTTTTTTATAGTCCCTTGACTACAGAGGTCATCTTGTCTTATCAATCTTATTTGACCTTTTCAAATAAGAAAAAAAACTAAAAGTGTGTGTGTGTGTGTGTGTGTGTGTGTGTGTGTGTGTGTGTGTGTGTGTGTGTGTGTGTGTGTGTGTGTGTGTGTGTGTGTGTGTGTGTGTTCGTTCACAGGACACGATGCCGGTGGAGAGAATGAGGATGCGGCCGTGGCTGGAGGAACAAATCGACTCCTGCCAGATACCGGGACTCAAATGGGTCAACAAAGTAAGTATATACTTTTGACACACACACACACTTTTATATTTGAGGTCAATAGCTGACAGGATGTAAATGTGTGTAGGAAAAGCGGATTTTCCAGATCCCGTGGATGCATGCTGCGCGTCACGGCTGGGACCTGGAGAAAGATGCTCCGCTCTTCATGAGATGGGCCATACACACCGGTAATACACACACACACACACACACACACACACACACACACACACACACACACACACACACACACACACACACACACACACACACACACACACACACACACACACACACACACTACAGCTTATCAGTAGTATTAGTACAGTGGGTACTCTGTGCTTCTCCTTTTCAGTGGTTCACATGTTCATGCTGCTAGACACCGCACCACTTCTGTCTCAAATCAGTGAAACTTTCAATTTGCATAACGTTAGTGAGGAAGGAATCAAAGGGATCCTGAGTCTCAGTCAGTAAGGACACGCTGCTCCGTTTGGAAGCACACAGTGGCTCCGAAAACGTGTCATTCCAACAATGTTTTTGCCTTGCAGGTTATAGGAAAAATAAGTGAAAATCAGCTAGGTTTTTCCCAGGAGGATGAGCAAAGTCCAAACAACAGTTAATAATAATAACTTTTTTAAATATATATATTTATTTATTGAATTTTCACAGGGTAACACCACCAAGAAGGAGCACCATACCAATATGTACCCCCTGTTTTTCCCAAACACAGAACACATTCCCCACACATGCAATAAAAAGTATAAAATAAATAAATGAATTAAACATAACTTTGTAAGAACTGCTACAACAGTATCACAACATTGTTCACAAACAAGGGCAAATGAGAGCAGCAGGTCAATCCCATACAAAACCAGATGGAGCTGCACGATTTGGAAAAAAAATCCCTCTTTTGCGATTAAATGTGACTGATATTTCAAATGCGATGTGAGTCACCACATCAGAAGGATTGATCGTTTTATAATTCTCTTCAAGTCTTCTTATTCTTTGAATGCCTTCCAGCTTCATATTACCTACCCAGATAGTCTGACATATTTGACCAAATGTTGCGCTTAGTGTGATTTGGATATTGCACCACTCTATATTCGGATTGCAATACAGATTTGTATCAATAGTGCAGCCCTAAAGTTTCAGTCATAAACAAAACAAACAATAAACAGCCATGTAAAGATAAAAGACTTCATGAAATAATAAAAGCAACAGATTAGAAACGGGGCCACCATGTAGCTCAGTTGGTAGAACTCATGTACTGAGTCTAGCCCCCTTGTGGAGGAACCCGATTCAAATTTGGCTTTGGGACATTTTCCACATGTCTCCCCCTTCCAACACTGTCACTTGAATAAAGGCATCCAAAAAAATACACTAAATAAATATTTATCTTGTGAGATGATATACTAAAGGACAGTGAGGTGTTGTAGCTCTAACAGCAGCCGCTCCATCACAAACAGTGGGGAATATTCAGCTCCACACTTCAGAAAGGCAGCTGAAATCTCCCACAGGACTTAAAGCTTTCAGCTGGAGACTGTTGGTGATATTTAGTCTGCTGAACAATAAATGAACTGTGCATTTATTTGAGAGAATAAAAACTAATTCAAAGGAAGCAAGTCTGCTGAGCTACACTAAGTATTATTCATATTTTTAATTCATGTTTTTGGTTTATAATGATGAGCGGAAAAAAGATGTGGTTATACCATGTTATCAAACTCAATCAGAATCTGATCAATTGTGTCTTACTCCACAACCGGCCATCACAAACAATATTTTCTTTCTCATTTTCAGTTTTTTTGGTGTTGTTGTTGCAAAACAGTAGAAGAATGCAAGCTCAAAAAAAAGTAAGACCTAGGTCCCGCCAACATGAATATATATATATAGAACAGAAAACAAATAAAATCAATAAAAATAGTGAAAGAAATAACAGAATAGAAATAGAGAATGTTGCAAATAAATACCAATAAAAAATAAATAAGAAGGAAGTTTATATACATGTAAATGGAATATGATATATACAAGAACACAATGTCAAATTAAATATTGTACGGTCAAATGAAATTAAATACTGTTTATTACAGATGAATGCTTTATTGAGGCACTTAACAGAGCTCAGGTGTTTCATAGTCTGGAGCTGGATCTGTCCAAGCTGGATAATATCTAAATAAAAATGAAACATGAATAATGATAAACCTGGGAAATGACGGGGACTTGTGTTTGTGTGCAGGTAAATATCAGATCGGCATAGACCGTCCCGACCCGAAGACGTGGAAGGCCAACTTCCGCTGCGCCATGAACAGTCTCCCGGACATCGAGGAGGTGAAGGACAAGAGCATCAAGAAGGGAACCAACGCATTCAGAGTCTACAAGATGCTCTCCTCCTCCGAGAGGAGCATGAAGAAAGGTGCTCAATCGCTTTTCTAGATTTGATTTGGAAACCCTTGTTCATAATTTGAAGACTCTTTCCAATCATATTGTGGCTCAATTACTGAAAGTGTATTTTCTTTCTGTCTGTTTAAGTGGGAAAGAAGAAGACCGACAAGGAGGGGAAGCCAAAGAGGAGTAAAGAGGTAGATGAACACAACAGCTGCTGGATTGAGTAAAAATAATAACTTAGAAATCTCATATAGACAGGACATATATTCTGAGTTCCGCTCACCATTAACACATTTGCTCTCCCATCCGAGAAAAATCGTTACGATATGTTTTATGATGCGTGAAAATGAGCAAATTGACACAAAAAGGTTGGCAGGTTTTCTAAGAACTGAATTAATTAGGGTGGTTTAATGGGAAGCCATAATGACGTTTGTATGTACAGTGGCTCTGAGGGGTCAAACTACTCTCAAAAGGCATTTGATAAAAGCATAAAAAAATCAAACCTGTTCCAACAACTTGATGACAGGTTTTGGAGGGTAAATAGGAATGATCGGATTTCATTTTTTAGTGCACTGATCAGCCAATCAGAGATCAGTGGTCCAATCCCTACCCCTGCAGTCAAGATTGTTAACGTGTCTTTCAAGACACTGGACGCCACATATCGCCTGTATGTCTACGGAACTTTGGATATAAATATTATGTAATACAAAAGGAATAATAAACAGGAGTCTTGATTTGCTAAAGGCCTTCAGTGGCAACATCGTCTTTATCTAAATATGACTCACATTTATTAGACCTCTTACTTTTTTTTCTCTGTTGGGCATAATAATAATAACAATAACATATTCAAGCAGGAACTTTTGCTCAATTCATGTCCAAGCATTGCATCATTTTCTGTAAATCTGACTCAGCATTGAGATCCAAATTGCCAGGAATTCCACCATGAGAAATTGGCTTTCACTCTACTACCAAATACTTTTCCAGAAGATGACTCAAGTAACATTATAGTCAAATTAAAGAAAAGGCTGCTTTGTTTCCTGCAGAAAGGAAAAAGAAAAGGCCTTTTAAGCTCTCTGTAGACTCTCTTCATGCTTAAATTGAAGTCAAAACTGAAGAATAAAAGACTAAATTGTAAATATAGGTGAGAAATACTTGAATACAAGCAACATTTACAGAACTCGTGCTTAATAAGCCATGACTGGTTGCCTCAGTACATTTGTGAGAGTTCAGTTTCTGTGTTTACATGCCTGACATGCTTCAGGGTGTTAGCGGGAATACGGTGTTTGTTAAAGCTGAATAACGTTCGATTACTGCAGCGCTGCACTCGTATCAAAGCCCTCATGCTGTTACAAGTCATTCTGTTAGGGAAACACTTTTTTTTTGTGACCAAATGTTTATTAAGCAATTGCACATCAAAATACAAAAATACAATACAATATTGAGTGGGCATGAAAAGTGTAAGGTCGCCCATTTGTCACAAAAATATGCATCCACATTTCAATAAAATACCACAACTTCAACCCACCCAAACCAATCTAACCAAAACTAAACTAACACAGCACAATAACACCTGATAAAGAAAGAAAAGGGAAAATTAAAATGAAAACAAAAAAGCAGCCCCATGCACGCCTGCCTGTATGCAAAGGGATGCATCCAAAACACAATGGAAATGATATAGACTGGACAAGAGGGACATCAGCAGGGTAGTGTTTTCGCTGAGTCATTAAGAGGCAAAAGAGCAGATTTGGACCAGTTGATCTTAAATCCAGAGTGAGAGCCAAACTCCTCACAAATTGATAATAAATTTGGTATTGACTGAATAGGATTTTCCATAAAGACTTAAGACATCGTCTGCAAAAAGAGCTACTTTATGTTCCGTATGAAGAATCAAAATGGGGTTTATGGAGGTAGACTGTCGTATCATTTGAGCCAGGGGTTCGAGCGAAAGGGCAAAGAGTGAAGGGCTCAAAGGGCAGCCCTGTCGTGATGACCTAGTGACAGGGAACGGAACGGAAAACAACTGCCCAGTTAGAACTTGTGCAGTGGGGTTAGAGTACAAGACCTGAATCAGCTTGTGGGACTTTTGCATCTTTTGCAGAATCAATTATGTGAAGAAGTCGCCTAACATTGTCAGAGGCAAGTCTGGACTTGATAAATCCCGTCGGATCACAATGAACTAAAAATGGCATAAACTTTTCAATACGCCGCAATTAGCTTTGCGTAGATTTTGAGGTCAGCATTTAACAAACTCAGGGGTCTGTAACTAGCACAGTCTGTGGGGTTTTGTCTTTCTTTAGGAGCAAAGATATAAGGGCTGTATTGACATCTCTTGAAAAAGTGCCTTTCTCAATTGACGCTTTGATCATGTCTAGAAGTAAAGGGCCTAATTTCTCCCAGAAAAACAGATACAACTCTGGAGGTATCCCATCTAAGCCAGGGGATTTATTGGACTGCATAGACAAAGCCGCTCTTTCTAATTCTTCCACCGTTACAGGGTTATCAAGGCTCAAGGAATCTTCTACTGATAGACATGGTAGATTTAGCTGTCCAAGAATGTTCTCACATCCATTTTTGTCCAGCTGGCCCTCGGATTGGTATAAAGTGGAATAAAACTCACTAAGCGTTTTATTAATCTCTTTGGGTTCTGTTGTAATGAGGCCTTCAGAGGGGATGTCAGCAAAGTTGTCACTAGATCTAATCTTCATGGCCAATAAATGACTGGGTCTGGATCCCTGAAAATAATACCTGTCTAGTTCTGTGTAATAAGAATTCAGATTGCTGTTTCAAAATGTCATTAATTTCTTTTTTGAGGTTATGTTTGGTCTCTATGTCTGAGGAATAGTTATTTTGCAGAAGACAATATAATCTAGAAAATTCAGCTTCAAGGGTTTGCAATCTGGCTGATTTAGCCTTATGCAAATTGAAAGTGAACAATGTGACATTACTTCTAATAAAACCTTTCACTGCATCCCATAATATCTTAGGATCATCTACTGAACCCATATTAAAAGAAAGACACTCGTCCAACTGAGATAGAAATTGCGCTTTAAAATCCCCATTCTTTAATAATGAAGTGTTAAGGCGCCGTCTAGTGGCCCCTTTTGATAAGTATTTCAGAGAGGCGCGACAGAACACTCCTTTATGGCCTGACAGAGCAATGGGAAGCAAAATAGTATTATCAATGCTTTGAAAAAGGTTTGGGGAAGAAAAAAGAAAATCTATTCTAGAGAATGTTTTATGCCTGTGAGAAAAAAAATGAATAGTCTTTCAAGGTAGGATTAACTGATCGCCAGACATCTACAAGACCTAGGCTTTGGACCCAAGAACGCAGAGCAGCAGTAGCCGATTGTTGGTCTCTTGAGGCTCTTGGATGGGAACGATCTCGAGCCACATCCCATATAGCGTTCATGTCAGCCCCAACTACTAATGAATACTCGGTCAGTTCTAGCATATGATGCGTTAAGCAGTCATAAAACCTTTCTCAAATTTGTTCGGCGCATAAATCGAAACCAAAGCGACTTTCCGCCCGTAAAGCTCTGCTTTCACAATTACCAATCTGCCCACCGTGTCAGTCCTAATGTCCAGCACTTTAATCGGAAGATTACGTCTAGCTACCACCGCCACTCCCCTAGTTTTCGTGTCCACTGACGAAGACGCAATGACATGGTAGAATCTATAAGCAAGGCGTTTGGAATCATGACCTAGCAAGTGAGTTTCCTGCAAAAGGGCAAGATCGACTTTTTTACGACGGAGCAGTGACAAAACACTAGCTCGCTTATGTGGTGCGTTTAAACCGCCAGCATTCCAAACTAAGATAGCACGGACTCATGGTTGATTAGCAGAGCAGAATTGTCTCTGACCCCAGCGTTCATTTTCCCCATTTCTGCTTTAACAGCCCCAATACTTCCTCTTAAGGTCGTCAAGTCCGCCTGTATAGCGCTCAATGTCCCTTCGGTATCTCTCCCAATTTGCTCCAATTGATTAAAACGTGCTTCAAGATAGACACGTTGCTTTTCTAGCACAAGGTCAGCGATGGCTTCCACATCTGCACGTGTTCCCTTTTTTTGTGGAAGATGCTGTTGATTTCTTGCCTAATTCGGACATCGTAATAGATAAAGCAGGATATAAATTCTAAATCAACTCAAATTAATACCAGTAACGGTTAATAAAAGCGAACTTTATAAGTCAGGGTTGAGGAGAGCAAAAATGATGCTGCCATCTTGTCCAACCGATCACGTGACAAAGGGACACTCTCTTTGAATGTGCTTGTAAAAATGAACTTCAGAAGTTTTAACTCAATGTTTTGTTGCTAATTAGCTAATGCTAATACCGGTCTAAAGGTGTATTCTCAATCTTTCTCTGTCTCCTTTCCCACTCTGTCCCCAGCCGGCAGCTTCTCCGTCTCCAGTGAGGACTCCTGACATCGGACCGATCGACTACACCAAACAGGAAGGTGTCAAACAGGATGTGATCAAGCTGGAAGCACTAGAGTTCACAGTGACAGACAGCGTCTCAGGTACCACATCGGTGTCTTCATGTTTTGTGGCTATTACAGTTTTTTAACTTTCTTTCAATAGTGTTTCAAGCCGGTGTTTGTGCAAAGCTTCACGCTAATATTTAGATTTAGTTAGATTTTTTATAGATAACAATTAAGTGGTGACCAATTACGATGGTTACCAATGGCTGTGATCCAAACATTTCCCAAAAATCCACAGTTTGAAGTCCAAAAGTCAACATTTATTTAAAGCAAAAGGTAGATCAAATGGTTTCCATGTGAAATCTTTTTGCTCTCAACACTCATAAGATAAAATACCCACTGACTTAGTAAGATGAACTGTTATAACATGGACTAATGATAATGTGGCTTTTCATAACAATTATTGTGTTTGTTTTACATGTACTTAAACAATGCTGTTTTGAAAAATACAATAACAGCACTACACTTAAGACAAACAAAGCAAAAAACCAAACCATGAGCAGACATTGACCTAAAAAAGGATCAGTCACAACTTTGGGAATTCCCCAAATGTACGTACTGTCTGTTACCCTCAGAGTTATAACACTTAACCATTCCTCTGTCATGTGTAGTGTTATTTGAAGAAGTGATCATCTCTCCAATGGCAACATGGATCTAAAACCTGTTTTCAAACAAGAGTTATCATTTCTAAAATTCACAACATGTTTCTCTATCTTCTCCAATCCTCATTGGTTGGTGTTTCGCCTCTGCTGTCCCACCTAGCAGCATTCTAAGAGCCTCATGTATTACATTAACTATCCAAGACAACACAAAATCAATTCTCCCAGTGTCCAGACTGGTTGTAAAATATGACTTTGAAAAGCTTCACTCAAAAACCACAACGGAAGCTTTAAAAAAAAAGAAGATCTATTGTTGATTATCTAGCTCAGTAACTCTGCTGGCTGTTATCCTATACTAGTGAGAGTTATTATCATGAAGAAGAGGAGGATTTGCTCAGAGACGTAGAGCTATCTTTATTGTTCTGCCTTTTTCTTTTATTAGTATTGCTGGTAATTAACAGCACTTTATCCTGTTTATTAAGGAACTGTTTCTATCAACACAAATAAAAAATGGAAAGGATAACATTTGGTAACGGTTTCCAGTAACTGCAATACATTTAAAGAAAGTCAAAGCAGTTTTATGACTTTCTGAATATTGATTAACTACACATTTTGAAGGCGCACAAATATCTCTTTATCTCTGGAAGATAGATTTTTCCACACACGTCAGACTTTTTAATCAATCATTTATTTAGTGATTTCAGCCTTTCCTAACATTTCCTGTCCGTCCAATCACAGCCAGCGACAGCTCGGTAGGAGACCATGTGATCACCAGCGAGCAGCTGCCGTTCGTCTGTCAGACCATCGAGGTGACCACTGAGAACGAGGAACAGACCGTCAGCTCCTCCCACTCGTACCCGCTGCAAATCTCTCCCGTGTCCTCGTGCTGTGGTGAGACCACACACACACACACACAACACACAACACACACTCACTCACGTATTGCTTTACAACAGATAAGAAGAAGCATACATGCGTTAGTTAAATGCCCTTGTAGATACAGATGCATGAACCAGGGTTTTGACCACAGTTATCTTTTAAAGGCACAGTGGTTACAATTCATACAAAGGGGAATCTTTCTGGGTCATGGTTATTGGTGCCTAAGTGTTACAACACACAGCGTAATCTGGCTGACACGCACTTCCTGTGGTGCAGGAGTCCTAAAACCTGGAAAGGAACAGGCATTTTCCAGGTTGTGTCAATACTTTATTTTAGATGTACCCATGCATAGACGTAGCGTAGCCCCTGCGTTATGGATGTATAAGGAGAACTTCGCCGTCCCCATGTCAACAACGCCCAATCAATATCATGTCTACTGCAGCTTGGGGGTGGGGGGAACAGTATGTGCTGCAAAATTTGATAAATGAAGTATTTATCAGACCACAAAGAATTACCCCTCCCTGCGGTCCCTCTACATTCCTCCACTTCCTGCCGCTGAGAGACTAATTTATTAGGGGGAGACTGTTAGACTGCACCTCCTTCTGTAGGAGCTTGTAATGTGGAAGTGGGCGGGGCTATAAACTGTTGGAAAAACAGTAGACACTTCCGGGTCAGCTAGTACAGTCTCAGCTTTTCTCAACGTGTTTGAAGTTAGATGTATGAAATGAGGTCTGTTGTCTCTTTTGTAAATTCAAGAAAACAGGCAGAACCCCACCCTCACAAGAACTGGAAAATTGGTCACAGTATTGTATCGCTCACACATCCTGATACATTTCACATGACAAAGAACAAATAACACCACAGAGAAGGGATACAAAATAATTACTAAAAATGAAATTACGAAAAAAATATAATTACAGTGGGGCAAAAAAGTATTTAGTCAGCCACCAATTGTGCAAGTTCTCCCATTTAAAAAGATGAGAGAGGCCTGTAATTTTTATCATAGGTATACCTCAACTATGAGAGACAAAATGAGAAAAAAAAATCCAGGAAATCACATTGTAGGATTTTTAAAGAATTTATTTTCAAATGATTGTGGAAAATAAGTATTTGGTCAATAACAAAAGTTCATCTCAATACTTTGTTATATACCCTTTGTTGGCAATGACAGAGGTCAAATGTTTTCTGTAAGTCTTCACAAGGTTTTCACACACTGTTGCTGGTATTTTGGCCCATTCCTCCATGCAGATCTCCTCTAAAGCAGTGATGTTTTGGGGCTGTCGCTGGGCAACACAGACTTTCAACTCCCTCCAAAGATTTTCTATGGGGTTGAGATCTGGAGACTGGCTAGGCCACTCCAGGACCTTGAAATGCTTCTTACGAAGCCACTCCTTCGTTGCCCTGGCGGTGTGTTTGGGATCATTGTCATGCTGAAAGACCCAGCCATGCTTCATCTTCAGTGCCCTTGCTGATGGAAGGAGGTTTTCACTCAAAATCTCACGATACATGGCCCCATTCATTCTTTCCTTTACACGGATCAGTCGTCCTGGTCCCTTTGCAGAAAAACAGCCCCAAAGCATGATGTTTCCACCCCCATGCTTCACAGTAGGTATGGTGTTCTTTGGATGCAACTCTGCATCCTTTCTCCTCCAAACACGACGAGTTGAGTTTTTACCAAAAAGTTCTATTTTGGTTTCATCTGACCATATGACATTCTCCCAATCCTCTTCTGGATCATCCAAATGCCCTCTAGCAAACTTCAGACGGGCCTGGACATGTACTGGCTTAAGCAGGGGGACACGTCTGGAACTGCAGGATTTAAGTCCCTGGCGGCGTAGTGTGTTACTGATGGTAGCCTCTGTTACTTTGGTCCCAGCTCTCTGCAGGTCATTCACTAGGTCCCCCCGTGTGGTTCTGGGATTTTTGCTCACTGTTCTTGTGATCATTTTGACCCCACGGGGTGAGATCTTGCGTGGAGCCCCAGATCGAGGGAGATTAGCAGTGGTCTTGTATGTCTTCCATTTTCTAATGATTGCTCCCACAGTTGATTTCTTCACACCAAGCTGCTTACCTATTGCAGATTCAGTTTTCCCAGCCTGGTGCAGGTCTACAATTTTGTCTCTGGTCTCCTTTGACAGCTCTTTGGTCTTGGCCATAGTGGAGTTTGGAGTATGACTGTTTGAAGTTGTGGTCAGGTGTCTTTTATACTGATAACGAGTTCAAAAAGGTGCCATTAATACAGGTAACGAGTGGAGGACAGAGGAGCCTCTTTAAGAAGAAGTTACAGGTCTGTGAGAGCCAGAAATCTTGCTTGTTTGTAGGTGACCAAATACTTATTTTACCGAGGAATTTACCAATTAATTCTTTAAAAATCAGACAATGTGATTTCCTGGATTTCTTTTTCTCATTCTGTCTCTCATAGTTGAAGTGTACCTATGATAAAAATTACAGGCCTCTCTCATCTTTTTAAATGGGAGAACTTGCACAATTGGTGGCTGACTAAATACTTTTTTGCCCCACTGTATATATATATATTTATCACTGCCTGGCCAAAAAAAAGGTCACACTCTAATATTCGTTGGACCGCCTTTAGCTTTGATTACGGCACGCATTCGCTGTGGCATCGTTTCCACAAGCTTCTGCACAGTCACAACATTTATTTCTGTCTTGGATTCATTTTTCGCCAAGATCTTGTATTGATGACGGGAGATTTGGACCACTGCGCAAAGTCTTCTCCAGCACATCCCAAAGATTCTCAATCAGGTTCAGGTCTGGACTCTGTGGTGGCCAATCCATGAGTGAAAATGATGTCTCATGCTCCCTGAACCACTCTTTCACAATTTGAGCCCGATGGATCCTGGCATTGTCATCGTGGAACATGCCCGTGCCATCAGGGAAGAAGAAATGCATTGATGGAATAAAGTCATTCAGTGTATTCAGGTAGTCAGCTGACCTCATTCTTTGGGCACATAACGTTGCTGAACCTAGACCAGACCAACTGCAGCAACCCCAGATCATAGCACTGCCCCCCACAGGCTTGTGACCTTTTTTTGGGCCGTGCAGTGTATATACTAGAGGGGGAACATAGAGACTTAGTCAGGGGGCGCCATGCTAGCTTCTAATGGGGAAATGAAGCCACTCTCTACTACAGGGGTGTCAGACTCGAGCAAGAGCTCGCAAAGAATATCATGTTTAATGCTGCTTTTTATTGTACTTAAATAGTGCTTGATCTAAAAAAAACAAACCCTGTTGTTGTTATTATTCACTTAAAAAGTATGTTATCTGATTGGTGAGTTATGATGAGGATAACTTCCTCTCATAAATTCATGGGATGTATGCAACAGTAAGACAGAAAAGTATAAGTGTGCACCCAAACACTTCTGCTTTCAGCAAGATATGAATTAGGTTATAACTAAAACCAATAATAATCCAATGCAGAGGCAATTATGTCATATAATACATATTTTATATATGTATATTTATAAAGTGCCAATGTGGCCCACAATGAAATTGAGCTTGACACCCCGACTCTACGCTCTTCAAGGCTGCCACACTCCATCGAGAACACTGTTATTTATCCCTGCAGCAAGTGAGCTTTGGTTGGTGATTGGGTCGGTTAATGTCTGTGCTTTCAGTTCTCTGCAGTTGGTGATCAGCACCCTGAGATCTGGTTATATGTGTTTCCACCTTTCTTATCCAACCAGTCATTCAGGCAGAATGAGCTCTGTCAGTTTACAGTTGTAATCATGCATTTGTCTTTGTCTCGTACCACTTTCATATATTTCTCCATCGCTACCATGCCTAATAGTCAGGGTTCAAAATAAATATAAATATCCCTTTTTTTAAAATGTATTTTACTTTGACAAATACTTTTATTATGTGCAGATGTTTGTGTTTTTTTTAACAGCAGAACAGGCGACTATCCAAGATGCAAACAATTTAGCCGCTGAGGGGCAAAACGCAGGGAGTTCCGCCCGACACGTTATGTCCATAATAAATAAGCAGTGTCCAAGTGGTTGAGTAATCACTGTATTGATTCTTGATGAAAGATGGGACAAGGTGACACGTATCTCTATTGTTCCAATGAGGTTAATCCGGTTATAAGTGTTGTCTATAGCAGCTTGTGAGAAATGAACGCTTCCTTAACTCTCTCCCTCTCTGTGACAAACAAACCGTAACCCTCAGCAGGCGCACTGGTGATCTTAATCACCCCGCGACAATGACACACCTTCGCCAGGCGCACACACACACAATAATTACTGACAGTAACCCAGAAGTCATTCCTTGCCTCTACATGCACTATTGTCAGTTTGCTCTTCCTTTTTTTATATTTGTAAATATGTGACTTTTCGCAAATATCTACCACAAATGTTTTAACCGGCTTTAATATTTGTTTCCTCGTACAGGCAGCGACACAGACAGTGACACAGAGGTGAGTCTGCCATTCTACTGTACACAGGAGAGAGGGATGAATGAATTATTAACTGCTCTGATCTTCAGAGAAACAGGTTTTTACCTGTTCCAGAGCTACTGCTGAAACAGGGTGTGTGTGTGTGTGTTTGTGTGTGTGTGTGTGTGTGTGTGTGTGTGTGTGTGTTTGTGTGTGTGTGTTCCTTCCTGTAATGTTGCGAGACACTGAGAAAAGGGAGGGACTTGTCAGGAACTGTCAAACATTAACAGTATGATCTGAGGTTGTCCTTTTGTAGTACATTGTACCCACAGTAACACACACACACACACACACACACACACTACAGCTTATCAGTGGTAAGAGTACAGAGGAAAGTAGAAACGTTCCCTCACAATCTGATTCCCTGCTGTGATAAATGCAGCTATTTAATGTAATAAATAGGTTTATTTTTAAATATTTTAACACGTACAAAGCAACTGAAGCCCTGAGAGGCAAATGAGGGGAAAACAAATCTGGTGAGCCATTAAATAAATCAGATTTAAAGCGCCTTTCGGATGCTGTGTATAAGTCTTAAGAATATATTGACCCATGCAAATGCAACCCAAAACACTTCCATCAGAAGCAACGCACTGCAGTTCCAACAACAGATACAAACTACACAAGGTGCCAAAACAAATGCACATGAAGCATTTTGTATTTTGCATTTTGCATAGTATTTTAAGTTTCATTTATCCAGGCAAGTCTGGAAATGTTTCCTAAAACACGTGTTTTGAATATGTTTCCTTACTTACATTTTATATTTGCATTGTTTTTTGAAAACTTTTCTCCTCATGCTAATGTTTTTGGGCTTTATCACCTGTCAGCCATCTTTTTTATAAGACCAGGTAAAAGAAGTAGATTGTAAACAATAGATGTATATCTAGGAAACAGGTTTGGAATTACATTTTTCTCCAAAATGATATTTTTTTTACTTATCATCATAAGTTCTAGCAGGTGCGTTTTTGTTTTTTTAACTGATACAAGAGGTTATACTGCACCACCATCCCATTTTCTAAATGTAACATTACTTTCTATCACACAATATATGTATGTTGTAGTTCAATCTAACCTGGAGGAATTAAAACATAGTGGTGGCCACAATGAGTATTGCAATAACACCTGCTTTACGAAGGATTTAAAAATAAGAATTTCATGTCAAAACCTTTTTTCACCTCTTTTGAAACCATATATCCTGAGAGGAAACAAATAAATCACAGAATTATTAAATGGATGTTCGAAAAAAGAGGAAGATAATCTCACTTCTGTATGCTTCCCCACAACATGCGTCAGAAATTAGCCACAGCCGACCGTGTCTCTGCTTGTGTTTTGCTGACGCAGCTCTTCTTCTTCTCTTTTGTCTTGTGTCAGGGGGTCAGTGAAGTCTGGAGGAGGGACTACAACACATCAGTTCTCAGGGTTCCCTCGTGTTCTCTCCCCGGCATGGCAACCTTCGTCACCGCGAGCAAGCCCAACTTCAGGGTGACCAGCACACGAGACCCCATGCCCCTCATCAGCTACCACCCCCACGGCTGGACGTCGCCGTACGACCAGAACTCTGAGTCGGCGGCGACCGGCCAAACCCACGAGATGCGCGCGAGTGTCATAATGAAAACCTCGGATGCTACTTCTTCCTGACCTCTGACCCCGGGTGATGGAGTATCATCACAGCTTGCTGGGCATAGGAAACGACACGGAGAGTTTGTCTTATCTGTCGGGGCAGCGCCGAGCCAAAACGAGACGAGGTTCAACACCTTTGATTCTTCTGTAGCTTCTCTTGGCGATGAATCCTCATTTTAAGAGGAGGAACTGCTGACTGGTTCACCCACACAACGACCATTTGTATCATAATTACTCACTGCGGTAATTAAATTACAATTAGCAGCAACTACAGCTGTTTACACTCTCAGAATCTCTCATTTATCCCGTCTTATCCTCCGTCCTCTGTGAAACCTTATTGTTTTACACTTGCACGTAAATAGTCTCACACTTTTGCGAGCCCTAAGTGTCCTTAGAAGATCATGCTTGTGCTAACGCTTTAGCACACATCATGCCTAATGGAAGAGATGAGCAACATTTATCCAATGAAAGAAGATGAACTTTGAAAAAGCCATAATGTTTTTAACTGCACAACCTGTAGATGAATAATCAGTGTTTCATTACTTAACCTCATATTCATCTACTCTGCTGCGATTTTTAGCCGTTTCTCAACTGAAACTGATGCTGTGTCTCAATCGGGACACTCCCCATGATACACTGCCATGTCGTACACTATGAAAACGTGTCTAGTGTGTGAATTTAGACCAGATACACCCCTGCTGTGCCCTAAGGAAGTGACTATTTCAGCGGTTAGCTAGCTAGCTATTGCCGTTATAGTTCGCTGTATCAAACCCTTACAGATGATTAATTAACCCATAACATTCAGCAGTAGCTTCTTTTCCCAACCATTGTTTTTATATCTTTATAAAAACCTGATTGTTGTTTAGTGCTGTGTTTGACCGCAACAACAACAATCGTGGCTGGTTAGCGTAACTTCCGAAACTTTGCCAAGATGGCGATCGTTGTGTGAGCATTGTCCACAATAAACACTTCATAAGACCGTTATGAGCAGCATCAGAGTTCTCATAGTGCATTGTGGAACTCAAAACAGCAAGTTAAAGTACAGAAGTACAAGAAAAGTTGCTCATAGTTCCTAACACTTCTCACCATGATATCAGAACTAATGACCTGCCGTCTAAACTAGTTCCCGCTCCCGTGAGACCGAACTGCTTGGATGTAACAAACTTCCTGAGAATTAATCCCTCAGTCGGCGAACCAGCTCCAGCACAGCGAGCTGCAGAAAGAATCATAGGCATGTTGTTATCGAGACAAAAGACTTGACGGCGGTTGTGAAGCCCTGATTGGCCCCGCAGTGGAAACGGACGTGTGTGTGTGTCCATCTGTGTGTGTGTGGAGACCTCAGGACTGTACCCACCGACACACACTCCGACTGGGAACTACGTATCCCCCTCCTCTCGTCCTGGTGTTAATCATGTACATAGCTCATATGTATGAATGCCTGCAAGCCGCTTCAGCACCTTACGGACAGCACTAGTGTGTGTGTGTGTGTGTGTGTAGCCTTTTTGAAGATGTGTGCCTTTTTAATAAGAGAAGCTGAATTCAAACTAGCCATGCTTTAGTCTGCCGTGACAGCCGCAGGTAGCTTCTAGGACATTTTATCGGCCCTGTGTGTGAAACTGGAGAAGTGGGTTAACACACTTCTAATCTTGACATCATTAGTTTAATAACAATGTGTCAAACATCCTCATATATTGGGATTTACTACTTGACCCTCATGTCTCACATTTTAAAAAAGTGGTCTGACGTCCTTAGAGGTCAAAAATGTGTCCTTTGGGTTTGTATTACACTTTTGATTCTAAACATTCAGTCTGGGATAAATCAGGGACTAGGGAATGGGAATATGGCATCAACAGCAAGTCACCCATCTGTGGAGGATTCTAGAAACGCCAACCTATTAACTTAAGATACATGAGTAAAATATGTTTTAGGATAAGTGTTTTAATTGGGCTTTTATTTTGAAGGGCGCTGGTGTCTTTATCTTGCATGCTCAATTAATTATAGACTTATTATAGGAGCGAATGACAAACTTTCAACATTGTAGAATAAAGAAACTCACTCCCTTGTGAAAATGTACGCATTAAAACAATCTGCAGAATCTTTTAAAATGTCCCTAAAGAGGCACTTGGGATTGTGTTAGAGGAAGTGGACATTTAGTTTAGCTTAACTTGAGTAAGCAGTATCATCATAGTGAGTGCATTGATTTTGCACAATTAAATGACTGCTATAATAACAAGCAGGAATAGGGAAATCAGGGCTCTATCCCAGAGGACCGTCGTCAGCAGAGATGTGTTTTTTTTACGCTCCAAACTTCCCCTTTTCCCTAGAACACAGAGTTCTTCATCGTCTTGTTTTCTTATGTCCCGCTCTTCTTTTTACATAAAATGACTTGCTTACCAAACACATGCCCAGGATGCTGGGCAAACAAAGATATTTTGTTATCTGTTCTACAATGCGCTGTTGGAGGGTGTATCTGAACGCTACCTGTGTTAGCGGCTAGCAGGCTAAAGCACGGTCTCTTTTTTCCCAAGCCTGCCATGGAGCAGAGCTCCAGGAACAGAACTAAAAGTAGGAAGACAGTCTGACAAATAGGAATCTGCCAAGAACCAAACCACTAAAGGAGACTTTACACTGGATGCACATTATTATTATTATTATGGTGAATTAATTTAAGAATCAGAGGGGGGTTTGGTGACAGACTGTGGAGATGGCTTTACCAAATGTTTTCTTTAACGTGCCTTTTTATTGTTCCGCAGCGCATACTGAGAGGGGGCTCATGATTATGAGAGGCTCGCCTTCATGAACTGATGGTTAAACTGCAGGATACACTTTACTTTGGGCACTATTATGCTTTTTGGGGGGGGGTTTACCCCCCTGCCTGAAACGCCGCCATTGTGACATCGCTACGTAACACCAGCACTTCTATTTAGTGCTACATCACATTGTACGTGATAGGCTAAGGGGCGGGACATCGCTAATCGGTTGAACAATCACAACAGAGCTAACCAATCAGAGCAGACTGGGCTCTGGTTTCAGACAGAGGGTGAAAAGAGGGCAGTATGAGAAAAATAAGGAGCTTTTTGAACTTTAAAACATGTCCCAGTAGAAGCACAGAATACAAATTTGAACCTGAGATTGAGCATAATAGGCCCCCTTTAAAGCAATGTTTGCAAGTTATATTGTCAATAGCCTTTGCAAATTCTGCCTTTACTTTATCCATGTTTTGTCCTTGTGGGCCTTTTTAGCTTCAGGAATTTTGTCGTTGGGGTCACATAGTCTCTCAACCCAAAACCCTGTGGTCGTAATGACCAAATCAGCTGTTTTTCTTGTGTTGCTTTGCATATAAACAACATGATCCATATTAGATATCGGCGCCACTGTATCAATTTAAATGAAATTGTTTGTGCTCCCTATTGAAGCATGGGTTGACCGAATTGAAAACTTCTACTTGAAAAATGTAATATTCAAACTTGCTTTTCATTGACATTGCGTCAAAATCCAGACTAGTTATAAAAAGAGATGTAGCCAGGAAAAACTTAAGTGCACTTATAGGTAGAGTTTATTTGCTTTATTTAAATAACAAAAGGGACTTAATTATAGCCAAAAGTTGATTACATTGAGATGTAAGAATGTTTCCCATCATGTAGTTCCCACCTGCTTTTGCTTCGTGTGATTCACAGCCAGTCAGAGCCGAGAGTGTCTCAGCACAAAGAACAAAATGACCGTTGACTTTAAAGAGAACTGAAGACGGTGATTGCTCAGCTACTCTCAATGCAGTGAAGCATCTTTAGCGTGACATGTCTCCACTGTTTATTCTCTGTACGTGTTGAGCTACATGTGAATCAACATGTAAATCTGATAATAAAGACTGTTTTGTATTTATTTTGGTGTTTAACATACTTGATTGTACTGCAGACTAAAGTTGCCATTTTAATAATAAAATAAATACAACTAAAATGGAAAGAAGTGTATAAACAGGTTGCATGTCAAATAATTGTAAAAAACATTTTTAAAGACCGTTGCAGACAAAAATAAAATTAAATGAATATTTATTTTCTATACAAAAAACTGATCCAAACTTCCCCTTTTCCCTAGAACACAGAGTTCTTCATCGTCTTGTTTTCTTATGTCCCGCTCTTCTTTTTACATAAAATGACTTGCTTACCAAACACATGCCCAGGATGTAAACAGAAACACAAAAACATGGATAATTAAGGTTTAAATGGAATATTCAAATGTAATTAATTTAAATAAAAACATTAATTTATTTTTGTATTTCTTGGCATTTATATTTTCAAATGTGTCTGCCCATTTGTTGGATAATGTAGGCTTTTATTCTTATCTAAATATTATCTACATAAATTAAAGTATAATAATAATTCATTCTTTCATTTCTGCACATTTTTTCAAATTAACTTGCAGAACATAAATAGATTTGGATAGATATAATAGAACATAAACTACAAGCTGCATTATTTTTGGTATAGATCAATATTGATAAATCCTAATTAAAAATATTAATTGGGAAATACTCAAATGCATTAATTCAAAACTAATTATTTTTTTAAATGAAAACATTTAATTTATTTACATTTTTCTTGAAATGCTCATTTAGGATGTTATTCCTGTATAAAAACATAAATAAATCTAAACTGATGTATACAAGAATGATTATATTGGGGAATAATTAAATATTTTAATTCAAAATGAATACATTTTTCATCTAAAACAAATTTTTCAATTTCTCTGCACATTCATTTGAAAATTAAGGCTTTTATTATCTTTTTCTACATTTCTTTACATGTAATTAATGTATTTATTTATTTTAAGGCAGCTTGGGTCCTCCATAGTATGATACACAGAGAGAGATTATCTTGTGCACTCATAAAGACATAATGTCCATTAAAAACGTTGAGGGCTTGCAGCTTGTCCTCACAGGGAAAAGGAAGTTGGGCCTCAGGTCTGAGATAAGAAACACAGCCTCGGCGCTGAGTGTGCAAGTTAGCGCATGTAGCACTTGCATGGGGTTAGTGTGCGGAGTGGAAAAGTCTTTTAGTGGTGCGGTTTAGCTTTCTGTCAGGGCAGATGTTTCACACATTAACACTCTGCGCTCTCAGTGTACCCAGAGCACTAACTGCTGTTTCAGTTTCTCTTCTCAGTTCTCAGCTCCACTTCCTGTTTGCCTCTGAGGCCTTGGTTGCATGGCTGGCCAGTTGCCTTGACAACAGTTGACCTCATCCCGTTCTTCATAGTAAACATAGTTGGTCTCTTGTACGCTATATGTTGTTCTTTCACAAGCTTCCTTGTGTCCTCGTTTCTCTAACCACAATCTGTAAGTGTCATCAGAAAAATCCCCTTCCCACTTTCTATTCCCCATAAACACTGCGCCCCCTCACTGGACTGCGGGAATTCTTTTTGGAGATTTATTGGTTTTGATATCATGCTAAACTGGGCCAAATTCAAATCCCCTGTTGCCACTTTCAGATGGAAAACACAATTTACACACCATATTAATGAAAACTGAGTATAATCAGGCAACAATATAATTTAGTCTTGTTCATAATTGTTGTTTAATTGTGACTTAATCTCCTATTTAATGTAAGTTTACTTTAATATCATATTTTAAAGTTTATATTTAGCCAGAAAAGGAAGGTTAACGGCACAGTTCTGCCGTGGTGTTTCACTCCTGACATCTAGTGGTCAAAAGTACAAATTGCAGCTTTCTTCTTTGACTATGATAATAAATATGATGCTCAATCATCAATGATTTTCTTAGTTTATGACATTTTACTTTGGTATAATATATTAAAGTTGATATTAAGCTAGAAAAGGAGGGTTAACAGCTGTGGAGATAATTTCCTGCCAAAACTCCAGTTCGCTCCATAAACAAAATAACTCTGCAACTGTGTTTCACTCCTGATATCTAGTGTTCAGAGGTAAAACTGCAGCTTTATTTCTCTAAAATGCACTCATCATCAGTTCAAATATAAAAAAGTGCATGCAGGTATATTTAATTACATAATATAGAAATGTCAGAAGAGGAACAGTGCCTAACATAAATATAAATAACCAAAACATTTCTTGAGGCTCTACAGCTCAGAGACTAGAAAAAAGACGTCAAGTTTGTAAAATGCATTGATGGCATAAGAATGTGTACGAATGAAGAGGAAGGAGAGGTTCATTTCATCATGGGACATTTCCCAGCAGTCTAGGCCTATAGCAGCATGGACCATAAACCTGGACAAAGTATTGATGCAATAGATTGTGTACTCCAGAGACTTTCATCATGAAAATAGCATGCATAAACAAGAAATGATAATGTTAAGTAACACAACCAAATAAGGTAGTTATGACCAAATATACAGTAACGGTTGTATTAATGAAAAAGGATATTGCGTTTTAATAATTTTAAGTGGGCTTCTTTATCCATTAACAATAATCAATCAATCAATTAATTAATTAATAATTAATCAACATTTGTTTATATAGCAAAATATCACACATTTAAATCAACAGTTTGTACCGAAACCCTGCCAGGTAACACACACAAAAAACTCTGGGGAAGCTGGTAGCATACGTATTTGGGACATTTGGGATAGGGGCTGAATCTAGGCTGCCCTAACTATTCGCCTTATTCACCTGGCGGCCATTTTGAAACTCGAACGAGGCTGAGGGGTACACAAACCCGGAAGTTTGACTCCGACGCATACGATCTATGGAAGATTCAGCAGCACCAGCAATGGAAACTCCAGTGTGGACCACCAACCTTTCTTGTTTGCCAGAATTAACAATTCAAAATGTGGAGCAGTGGGCCAGTACCGACTGCAACATCCCCCGGGCGGTGTTAATTAAAGGATACAGTAACTGGATCGAAGGTTTTATCCACGACATTGAAGGTAAGAATGGACGCTAATTTACCTCAGTTTCTGCTAGCGTGTAGCAGCTAGGGGTAGTAAGCTTAGCTGTGATATGGAGTTGTTGACTGTACTATGTTTGATTTTATTTAAAACTTAACATGTATTTAATCGACAGTTAATAGGAGCCCAACACACATATTTGTGAGGGCTAGGTCTTTTCCCTCGGTGCGGAAAAATGAGTCACCGTACAACATACAGGTATCATAGTGCTAAGTGGGCAAACTGCTCAGTTCGCAGAGCAGTGCCACAGTTTAAACCAGCTTGCTAAATGTTCATTATGAGTTTTATCAACGATGTACCTTTCCCTGTCTGACTGAAAATAACATGTTGATTTTATCTCATTAACATGTTATCTCTAGTTGATTTAATATCACATAAGCCTCATTGATATCTACTCAAATACAGTATTATCTTGTTTCAAATTAGCAAAGCCAGACAGCGCTAGGTGCATGTTGCTATTGCTTGTTGACAATGATAGTATAATGACAGTATAACTATCAGGTAAGTGATAAGGTAAGCTAAGTATTAACATTCATAAGATAAGAGTTGCTCAGTTCTTGGAGCAGTGTATCCAGGGTTGAGGAAGGTTCACTGCACACTCAGTGTATGTGTGTGTGTGTGTGTGGAGCAGTCGGTACTGGCCCACTGCTCCACATTTTGAATTGTTAATTCTGGCAAACAAGAAAGGTTGGTGGTCCACACTGGAGTTTCCATTGCTGGTGCTGCTGAATCTTCCATAGATCGTATGCGTCGGAGTCAAACTTCCGGGTTTGTGTACCCCTCAGCCTCGTTCGAGTTTCAAAATGGCCGCCAGGTGAATAAGGCGAATAAGCTTTATCAAAAAGGAAGTTCTCAGCAAAAGGCTCTGGCTCCCATTGTACTCTTAGAGACTCTAGGATCAACCCGTAACCCTGCATTCTTGGAACGCAATGCCCTAGTGGGACAGTAGGATATAATGAGCTCTTTAAGATAGGATGGCGGCTGCACATTAAGTGATTTGTAGGCAAGAAAAAACATTTAAAATTCTATCCTGGGTTCTATAGGGAGCCAGTGTATGGCAGCCAAAACGGCGGTAGTGTGGTCCCTTTTCTGTGCTCT
Organism: Eleginops maclovinus; assembly: GCF_036324505.1. Taxonomy (NCBI): domain Eukaryota; kingdom Metazoa; phylum Chordata; class Actinopteri; order Perciformes; family Eleginopidae; genus Eleginops; species Eleginops maclovinus. Next base: position 22,406,631 of record NC_086371.1, read on the forward strand.
TGTCAAGCACTCTAGATCAATATACTGCATTTTAAATTCAGAACCTGAATCAAGTTTATTGCCAGGTGCGTTTACAAGGAATTTGATTCTGTGTCTGATGGTGCGAACATAAACAATTTAAGAACATAAGTAGTAAAAGTATGGCGGAAATATAAAGATAATAAAAACAAGAATTTTAAAGTCGAGGGCTGTGCAGAGGGCTGTGGGATTTTCCACCTTCACACACACATTGTTTCATTTATGTTCTGCCTCTACCGGACTATACATAATGGACGATTAAAGCAGTCTTGCTTACTTGAACTTTATTACATCCAGGCATCCACTCTCTGCCTTGTACATTACTGAACTGGTCCGCGAGTGCGGTGTCACATAGAAATCCGTCCCCCGTACAACTGTACTTAATTAAACAATCCTATTGTTACATCTTTCTTTTTCTTTTTTAAAGTTAGTCTCTTTCCTAAGGTATCAGTTCAAAACATCATTTTCATTTCTTTTTTTTTTTTTCTTTTTTTTCTTCATTGTCCATACTCCAATCACTGAACATAGTCCGTCAGGTAGTGTGGCATGACAACTTGTCGACCTGACCTGGTGAACTTGTCTTGGTTCTGTACTGGGCCATCTGGCCGTACGGCCGCCTCAGTCACTGTTGGTGTGGGTGCGTTTCGTGTTGGTGTGAGCACGGTGTGATTATGTCTGAGGTGACGACGATTTCGTCTCACAACCCCTCCTGACTCTAACTGCACCTCATATGATCTATGGCTCATCTGCTGGACCACTCTCGCTGGTCTCCAGCTCCTGTGTGTGTCACCTGGCTGTACTCTCACACTGTCCCCTCTTTTCAGAGCGTCCATGTCTTTTGCTGTGCGGTTGTAGTACTTTTCCTGTCTCTGTCTGTTGTGTTTCAGTCCCTGTTCGTTGTGTGTTACCTCTGGCTTCAGCAGAGTGTCCTTTGTTGGAAGCAGGGTCCTGGTCCTCCTGCTCAGGAGTCTCTGTGCCGGGCTTGTGTTGAGGCCCTGGCTCGGTGTGTTGCGATGATCTAACATGGCCAAATACGGATCCTGTCTTGCTGCTGCAGCCTTCAGCATCAGGTGCTTGGCTGTCTTTACCGCTGACTCCGCCTTCCCATTACTCTGCGGGTATCCTTGCGACGATGTCCTGTGTTCAAAGCCCCACTTCTGGCTGAAGTGCTGAAACTCTAGAGAGGCATACTGGGGTCCGTTATCCGAGATAACAGTGTCAGGAATCCCTTGTCGTGCAAAGTGGGCCTTGAGTTTTCTGATCACTGTATTGCTCTTAGTGTCAGGTAGATAATCAACCTCCCAAAAGTTTGAATAATAATCTACTGTTATCAGGTAGTCTTTATTGTGAAAGGAGAAAAGGTCTGTTCCCACCTCGGCCCAGGGTCTGTTGGCCATGGAATGTGGGTGTAGTGTCTCTCTTTGTTGCTTTGGGTCCACTGACCTACATATGTCACATTTGGAGATGAAGGTCTTGATCTCCTCATTCATTCCAAGCCAGTAAACACACTCCCTCGCTCGCCTCAGACATCCTTCTACTCCCAGGTGAGAGGAGTGGATCCTGTGAGTGAGGTCCACCCTGAGTGCGTCAGGTATCACAGCTCTGTCACCTCGGAACACTATGCCGTCCTGGAAACTCAGTTCATCTTGGAAAGTGTGGTAGTGTCTGATGTCACTTGGTAAGTCATTTTTTCTCTTGGGCCACCCTGACAGTATTCTATTTGCTACACTCTGTAACTTCATGTCATCTTTCGTTGCAGCCCTGATGGCGCTCAGCCTCTCTGCTGAAATGGGTAGGTAGCTGACCATGTTCACAGTCTCTATATCTGTCTCACTCTCTCCCTTAGTGCTCTCCGGTAAGTACGCTCTACTCAGTGTGTCTGCTAGTAGCATATCCTTGCCTGGAACATATGTTACATTAATATCATACTGCTGCAGTCTGAGTAGCATTCTCTGCAGTCTCTTAGGTGCACTAAGTAATGGCTTCCTGTGTATATTCTCAAGGGGCTTGTGGTCGCTTTGTACTGTGACTTCCCTGCCATAAGTATACTGATGGAACTTTTCCATCCCAAATACTATTGCTAAACATTCTTTTTCTATTTGGGCATAGCCCTTTTCAGTTGGTGTAAGTGCTCTACTACCAAATGCTACCGGTTTACCTTTCTGTGTCAGGGCGGCCCCAAGTCCTGTGTCTGATGCATCACATTGAAGTGTCAGCTCCTCTTCCTTGTTGTAGTACTGTAGGACTGGTGCTTTAGCGATTTTTTCTTTCAGTCTTTGAAACGCCCCTTCTTGGATGTCTGTCCATTCCCACATGTTTTCCTTGCGTGTGAGTTGTCTCAGAATCTCACAGTCATCTGAAAGGTGGTTATAGAACTTAGAAAGATAGTTGACCATCCCAACTAGTCTCTGTACCCCTTTCACGTCGGTTGGCTGTGGCATTTCTCTGATTGCCCGTACCTTGTCTGGGTCAACCCTCAGTCCCTCGGCCGTCAGCAGATGACCAATGTAGGGTACCTCTTTTTGTCTGAGCTTGAATTTGTCAGCGTTCAGCTTGATGTTGCGCTCTCTGCACCTGATTAGAAAACGTCTGACTTTCTCATCGTGGTCCTTTTCTGCCTCCTCTTGTGTTTTTCCTTCCCCTGTGATCAACACATCATCTGCTATGATGTAGATTCCTGGAGACCCTCCAGGGCCTGCATGAGCTTTCTTTGGAACACTTCTGGTGCTGGACTTATTCCCATTGGCATCCTTAACCAACGGAAGCGACCGAATGGGGTGGCGAATGTGGTAAGGTAGCTCGACTTCTCTTCTAGTTTGACGTGCCAGAAGCCTTGCTTCACATCGCAGACTGTGAAAACTTTTGCCTTTGACATTTCCGGCAGGATGTCATCTAAAGTTGGGAGTGGATAGTGACTTCTTTTAAGTGCTCGATTCAGAGGTTTTGGGTCTATACAGATCCTCAGTTTCCCATTAGGTTTTCTCACCGTTACCATGCTACTGATCCAGTCAGTGCTGCGTTCCACTGGTGTGATTATGTGTCTTCTCTCTAAATCTTTGAGTTCCTCTTGTAGAGGTGTCATCATAGCCACGGGCACTCTTCGCTTTGGCAGTTTCACTGGCGGTACTCTGTCATTTATCTCTATTCTATATTCACCTTCCATGCAGCCAACTCCGGTGAAAACATCCTCAAACTCCTCTTTGATTTTGTCCATGGTCATGTGTTTGCCACCTGCTGCCTTCGTCACTGGGCTCAGCTCTTTCGTCACTATGCTGTCTATAGCCAGAATGTTCTCGTACTGTATCTTTATCAACTTCATTGCCTCGCTGGCTTTTCTGCCCAGTAGAGGGATTCTGCTACTCTGGTCAACCACTTGAAACTCCAGTCTGTACAGCTTGTTATTTCTGGGGTTTCTGACCTTAACCTTACATGTACCCAGAGGAGTCAACTTGGTCTTGTTATACATCACTAAGACTTTCTCATTGTGCTCTAACTTTGTGTCTGGGTTTAGTAGATCAATGGGGATGATATTACAGGTGGCCCCACAGTCTATCTGGAAGTTAACTAACTTTTCACCCATCTTCATTCTCGCAAAGAGCTGCTGGCTCTGACTGTGGCTGTCTTTAACCTGGTTTACATGTTCAACTTCTCCATTTACTTCAGTTATACAGTTGACATCCTCATAAGAGTCACTGTCACTGGTCTGCTCTGTAACTGTATGCACTTTCTTAGTTTTCCAACTGCTCTCTTGTCTAGATCTGCACTGAGCTGCAAAATGGTTTTCCTTTCCACACTTTTTACACTTTTTTCCGAAAGCTGGGCATTTTTTCTTATTCTTCTCGTGTGTTCTTCCACAAAACTTGCACAGTATCTCATTGTCTTTTTGTCTTTCTTCTGCTTGTTTCAGTGCATGTACTTCCTCCACTGTCCGTCCTTGAAGGGTTTTGCTATTCTCCCTTGACAGCTCTGAAGCTCTACATATGTGCAGGCATTTATCAAGAGTCAGATTATCTTCCCTAAGTAATCTCTCCCTCAGTGCTGAGCTATTTGTGCCACACACAAGTCGATCTCTTATCAATGAATCTCTAATGTCCCCAAAACTGCAAGTACTAGCAAGCACTCTCAAGGCTGTTACATAGCTGTCTACGTTTTCATCTAATCCTTGGTTTCTCACGAAGAATCTGTATCTTTCCACAGTCTCGTTTACCTTGGGGTTGCAGTATTCCTCAAACTGCTTGATCACTGAAGTCAATGTGGTCTTTGCTGAAGCGCTAGCACTGGTTGGCAAAGTTGTCTTAAGTTCTCTGCCTTTTTCTCCGACGAGGTAATTGAATAGCTTGACTTTCATGGTCTCGTCGGCATCTGGAATGGTAAGGTCTGCATACAGTGTGAACTCCTCTTTCCAACTTTTCCATGTCTTCGCCAAATTGCTGGAGTCCAAATCCAAATTTCCCGGAGGTTTTAGCCCTTCCATTGCTGTCAGCTAGCACTAGCCGTCTTTTGGCGCGATCGCAGGTAGCTGTGCTGCCGTCTTCCGTCAGGCTAGCGTGCTGGCTAGTTCAAACTTTCACTTTTCCAAGTTAATGCTTACGATTTTTCCAACATGCATCCCACCGCTGTCACCATGTTTCATTTATGTTCTGCCTCTACCGGACTATACATAATGGACGATTAAAGCAGTCTTGCTTACTTGAACTTTATTACATCCAGGCATCCACTCTCTGCCTTGTACATTACTGAACTGGTCCGCGAGTGCGGTGTCACATAGAAATCCGTCCCCCGTACAACTGTACTTAATTAAACAATCCTATTGTTACACACATAACACCTATTTTTTTTTTGTAGCATAGGTTCACCCTTGGCGGAGGTGGGCTGAAGCCTGGAGCTGTGCAGCGGGAGGCTATTGTCAAAACTACAGTAAGGGCTGGTTTTAATCTTACTTGAGCCAGCCCTAACTTTAAGCCACATTCTCTTTACCGGAATAAATATTATAATTTTTTGTTTTGTTGAGAGGGGGTAGACCCGGGGTGTCCAAACTACGGCCCGGGGACTAACTGCAGCCCGTTGGCCATTTTGAATTGGCCCTGAGCAAATTCTAAATGTATAATGGAAAATGGCCCACAATTGAAACATGTGCTTGTCCTAAATTGTACTTCCTAAATATGTATCTAAATATATATATAACACTAGTATTCATGTGTTCAAATAAATTCAGTCAAAGTTGAAAACATTTTGTAACAAATCTTAGTCAGAAAAAAACCCCCAATAACTTATTCCCATAACAAGCTTTAAATATACCCTTCATATTTCCCCTAAGTGAGGCTTCTGTTCTAACTGTTCTGCTGCCAACAAAATAAATGAAACCCTACGGAGAGCTGTGATGTTTGTTTCTTAAAGCCTTTTCAAGTATGAAGAATAAATGATAACGTATCTTCTGAGGCAATATACCTCACATCTAGTGAGGGGCCCAGCCCTTCGTATGTTTTTCGTTATGTGGCCCTCAGTGAATAAGGTTTGGACACCCCTGGGGTAGACTCTTCTAACTTTTGGGAAGGCTCTCTGATCGGTCAGCCTGTGTTTTCATCTACTTGTTGCCCTTCTCCATCTTCCCCCTTTTAATTAATATTAGTTTCATTTTTCTTGATGTTAAAGGGGCTGCTCTGTCTCGGAGCTTAATAGACCTGTCTCTTAAGTGACTTTGGCTAATTGATTACATGGTTGTTCACAGCCAGGAACTCATCGTTATCTCTGATGGTCTCCCTCAGCATGTGCACCTTTCTTATCCAAATGCTCTCCTCTTCAGCTCTCTTCTGAGCTTCTGCATCATCAATCCGATCTATTTTCGCCTGCAGCGAAAGCAGCTGACGATCTTTTCGCCTGCCCTCATCTTCAAGATTCTGGATCTTGACCTTTGAAGCATTTTCATTCAAGAGTGTCTTGTGAAGCTCAATCAGGTGATCCTGATACGTTCCAATGTTCTTGTTGTCCTCTTGAGCCAGCTTCTTATTTTCTTCTTTTTTTACTTGCTCTTGCAGTTTGCGGTCAGAGCGAGCCAAATTCTTCTTGAGCTGCTCTTTATCTTTCCGGCAGCTCTTGAGCTCAGATGTCAGAGTTTGCACCTTCAGCTGTACTTTCGATGAGTTGTACTGCTCTTTTGCAAGCACAGCCTGGAGATCAGAAATGATGACCGTCCTCTGATGCAGCGACTTGTAAAGAGCTGCTTTGTCTGCTCTTTTCCTCAGCAGCTCCTTCTCAAGAGCAGCAGTTGCTGATTTCTCTTTGACCAGAGCTTTTTCAAAAGGAGCAGATGCAGATCTTTCCTCAGCCAGAGCTGTTTCAAAAGAGGTCGTCCTAGATCTTTCCTCAGCCAGAGCTTTTTCAAAAAAGACAGTTCTAGATCTTTCCTCAGCCAGAGCTTTTTCAAAAGAGGTCATCCTAGATGTTTCCTCAGCCGGAACTTTTTTAAAAGAGGCAGTTGCGGTTTTTTCCTTAGCCAGACCTTTTTCAAAACAGGTCGTCCTAGATCTTTCCTTAGCCAGAGCTTTTTCAAAACAGGTCGTCCTAGATCTTTCCTCAGCCAGAGCTTTTTCAAAAGAGGTCGTTCTAGATCTTTCCTCAGCCAGAGCTTTTTCAAAAGAGGTCGTTCTAGATCTTTCCTCAGCCACAGCTTTTTTAATAGAGGTTGTTCTAGATCTTTCCTCAGCCAGAGCTTTTTCAAAAGAGGTTGTTCTAGATCTTTCCTCAGCCAGAGCTTTTTCAAAAGAGGTCGTCCTAGATCTTTCCTCAGCCAGAGCTTTTTCTAAAGAGGTCGTCCTAGATCTTTCCTCAGCCACAGCTTTTTTAATAGAGGTTGTTCTAGATCTTTCCTCAGCCAGAGCTTTTTCAAAAGAGGTTGTTCTAGATCTTTCCTCAGCCAGAGCTTTTTCAAGAGGAGCAGTTCTAGATCTTTCCTCAGCCAGAGCTTTTTCAAAAGAGGTCATCCTAGATGTTTCCTCAGCCGGAACTTTTTTAAAAGAGGCAGTTGCGGTTTTTTCCTTAGCCAGACCATTTTCAAAACAGGTCGTCCTAGATCTTTCCTCAGCCAGAGCTTTTTCTAAAGAGGTCGTCCTAGACCTTTCCTCAGCCAGAGCTTTTTCAAAAGAGGTCGTTTTAGATCTTTCCTCAGCCACAGCTTTTTCTAAAGAGGTTGTTCTAGATCTTTCCTCAGCCAGAGCTTTTTCAAGAGGAGCAGTTCTAGATCTTTCATTAGTCCGAGCTTTTCCAAGACAAGCCGTGGATGATTTTTCCTCATTAAAGGCTTCCTCAACATGATCAATTGTGGCCGATGTTTCTCTTAAAGCCCTTTTCAGTTTGGCTTTGGAAGACTTCTCCTTATCCAATTCTTCCTGGAGAACAGCACAGTGTCTCTCCCACATTTGTATGTGTTCATCATTCGCTTCTCTCTCCTTATCCAGTTGTTCGATCAGCCTAGCTATGTTACCCTATAGGAAAAATAAGACAAGTCAGAACTTGTCTGCACAATCTGCTTAAACATTGTGTTACACAAATAGAAAACTCCATTTTACCTTTTCATTTGAGTCTGTGGAGTGAGAGCAGTCATAGTTCTTCAGGGTTTCACAGCTGCCACTTGAATTGCCTCCAGAGATTTCCTGATCACCGAGTGTGCCTATTGTGAGGGAGTGCAGGTTCATCATTTCTTCCACTGGTCCAGCTGAATCTTCATCGATGTTGTCGTTCTCAGTTGAGGAGCTGAGGGTGGAGTTGATGTTTACATCCTCTACCTGCTGCGAAGAGAACAGACATCATGTAAATAAAGAGTCTGAGTCAGTGGTTCTTAACCTGGGTTCGATCGGACCCCAGGGGTTCGGTGAGTCAGTCTCGGGGGTTCGGCGGAGGTCAAGACACACACCCGACTCATATGGTACGTGATGACACGCCCCGCCTGGCCATCACTGGCTGCAGGTGATCACGCTACATCGCTTGGCCTATCTGTGCTGCAGGGAATTTGGTGCGCTCAGTAGTCGACTTGTGACTGTCGTGATGGTACGTCGTGTGATTTCTTTCTTAATATTTTAATCCCTTCATACTAACTATGTCGAGCAAAAAAAGAAAGTGGTCGGACGAATATGTACAATATGGATTCACATGTATAACGGAACGTGATGGGGGTCGGCGTCCTAACTGCATGATTTGCAATGCCAAGTTGAGCAATTCTAGTCTAGCACCGGGAAAAACTAAGGGAACACTTCCTTAAGCAGCATGGAGATGGGGTATACAAGAACACAACGCTTGCTGAATTCAAGGTGAAGAGAGCCAGATTCGATGAAAAAGCTGCTCTGCCTGTTCTCGGCTTTGTACCCATCAACAAACCGATCCTCACAGCATCGTACAAAGTTGCTTACCTGATCGCAAAGCAGGGCAAACCACACACCATTGGTGACACACTCATAAAACCAGCTGTGTTGAAGATGGCGAATATCATGCTGGGAAAAGCGGCTGAAGTTAAGTTATCCCAAATTCCTCTTTCAAATGACACCATCAGTGACAGAATAGAGCAGGGGTTCTTAACCTTTTTGACCTTGAGGCCCAATTTTTATAGTACAAAGTGGCCCGGGGCCCATTCAATATTTACACTGTATAGGTTTAATTTACCTCACTCGCGGTTTGATTTGTATTCAATAATAAACTTATCCACTTACAGTTTGACAAGCAAAAACCTTGTCAAATAAAATGACATGATAAAATGGGATCATCACAAGACTTTTATTAGACATGTATGTAAACCTGCACACACATCAAGCCACTGAACAGGCTGATAATTCCTGGCACAAATCAAGGCGGGACAAGACATTTTTTTAAAGGATCAAATCAGGCTTTTTAATTAAAAAAGGACCAATATTTAGATTTGACTTATAATAAAAAAAGTACAAATATATATATAAATCAATCAATCAATAAAAAGGTGACAAAATAAATACATTCAAATAATATGAATATTTTTTTAATGAAATAAACTGTAAATAAAATTGAAATAAAGTGCAAATGAAACTATAGCCTTATAATCTGTGAAGTCATTTGACAATTAGTTCAGCAGGCATGCAGAACCAGAAGAATCTTTATATCTGACATCTGAAGGACTTTCACGGCCCTCAGTGCAAGACATGGGTACTCCTTTGAGACAGCAATCCAGAAGGAGCCCAGGTCCAGTTTGCCCCACTGCAACTTTAAAGTACTGTCAGTGGAAACTTCCAGAAGCTGGGATTCCAGATGTGAGGGCAAAACAACATCATTTTTAGTGGGATCCACTGAAAATGGGTCCAAAATCCACGTTTCCCTCTCTGGGATCCTCAGGAAAGTAGTTATCAAATTTCTCTGCCAGTTGTGAGAGGTGCTGAGAGACTGAGTCACTGATATTCACCTGAGGGGAGTTTTCCAAAATGTCAGACAAAAGTGGAAACATGTCCATCCTCTTTTCCTGGGCCCTCCTGGTCCACAAAGCAAGTTTCCTCTTGAAAGCTTGAACTTTGTCTGCAACAAAAAATATGTTGCTGTTTCTTCCTTGAAGTGAGATGTTCAGTTGGTTCAGCAGTGAAAAAATGTCACAGAGGTAGGCAAGTTTTGCTGTGAACATTGTGTTGGCATAGTACTGTGCAAGATGATTGTTTTTCTCAGTGAGAAAAGAGAAGACCTCATTCCTCAGTTCAAACAAACGCTTGAGGACTAGTCCTCTTGAAAGCCATCTCACTTCACTGTGATACAGCAGCTGGATGTGATCTGCTTCTATGTCCTCGCAAAGCTTAGCAAAACATCTGGAGTTTGCAGCATTGTTTTTAATAAAGTTTATGGTTTTCGCACTTACAGTGGGGCAAAAAAGTATTTAGTCAGCCACCAATTGTGCAAGTTCTCCCATTTAAAAAGATGAGAGAGGCCTGTAATTTTTTATCATAGGTACACTTCAACTACGAGAGACAGAATGAGAAAAAAAATCCAGGAAATCACATTGTCTGATTTTTAATGAATTAATTGGTAAATTCTTCGGTAAAATAAGTATTTGGTCACCTACAAACAAGCAAGATTTCTGGCTCTCACAGACCTGTAACTTCTTCTTTAAGAGGCTCCTCTGTCCTCCACCCGTTACCTGTATTAATGGCACCTTTTTGAACTCGTTATCAGTATAAAAGACACCTGTCCACAACCTCAAACAGTCATACTCCAAACTCCACTATGGCCAAGACCAAAGAGCTGTCAAAGGAGACCAGAGACAAAATTGTAGACCTGCACCAGGCTGGGAAAACTGAATCTGCAATAGGTAAGCAGCTTGGTGTGAAGAAATCAACTGTGGGAGCAATTATTAGAAAATGGAAGACATACAAGACCACTGCTAATCTCCCTCAATCTGGGGCTCCACGCAAGATCTCACCCCGTGGGGTCAAAATGATCACAAGAACGGTGAGCAAAAATCCCAGAACCACACGGGGAGACCTAGTGAATGACCTGCAGAGAGCTGGGACCAAAGTAACAGAGGCTACCATCAGTAACACACTACGCTGCCAGGGACTTAAATCCTGCAGTTCCAGACGTGTCCCCCTGCTTAAGCCAGTACATGTCCAGGCCCGTCTGAAGTTTGCTAGAGGGCATTTGGATGATCCAGAAGAGGATTGGGAGAATGTCATATGGTCAGATGAAACCAAAATAGAACTTTTTGGTAAAAACTCAACTCATCGTGTTTGGAAGAGAAAGAATGCAGAGTTGCATCCAAAGAACACCATACCTACTGTGAAGCATGGGGGTGGAAACATCATGCTTTGGGGCTGTTTTTCTGCAAAGGGACCAGGACGACTGATCCGTGTAAAGGAAAGAATGAATGGGGCCATGTATCGTGAGATTTTGAGTGAAAACCTCCTTCCATCAGCAAGGGCACTGAAGATGAAGCGTGGCTGGGTCTTTCAGCATGACAATGATCCCAAACACACCGCCAGGGCAACGAAGGAGTGGCTTCGTAAGAAGCATTTCAAGGTCCTGGAGTGGCCTAGCCAGTCTCCAGATCTCAACCCCATAGAAAATCTTTGGAGGGAGTTGAAAGTCCGTGTTGCCCAGCGACAGCCCCAAAACATCACTGCTTTAGAGGAGATCTGCATGGAGGAATGGGCCAAAATACCAGCAACAGTGTGTGAAAACCTGGTGAAGACTTACAGAAAACGTTTGACCTCTGTCATTGCCAACAAAGGATATATAACAAAGTATTGAGATGAACTTTTGTTATTGACCAAATACTTATTTTCCACAATCATTTGAAAATAAATTCTTTAAAAATCCTACAATGTGATTTTCTGGATTGTTTCCCCCATTCTGTCTCTCATAGTTGAGGTATACCTATGATGAAAATTACAGGCCTCTCTCATCTTTTTAAATGGGAGAACTTGCACAATTGGTGGCTGACTAAATACTTTTTTGCCCCACTGTACATCCATCACCTGGTGGAAATCTGGTGACATCTTTTTTGCTGCAAGGCTTTCACGGTGGAGAAAACAGTGTGTCCATTTAGCTTCTGGTGCACGATCGAGTATCTGTCTGATGACACCCTGATGCCTGCCAGTCATTGATGCTGCACCGTCACTGCACACCCCGACACAGTTCTGCCAGTCCAGGCCGTTCTCAGTGAAGTGGTTATCCATGCAGCGGAAACATTCCTGAGCCATGGTACGTGTTGGTAGCTCTCCCCAAAACAGTATGTCTTCGTGCAAACTACTGTCCCAGCGATAGCAAACAAAAACCAGCAGCAGTGCAGCATTCGTGACATCCGTGGACTTGTCTAGTTGTAAAGAGAAACACTGGCTACTTTTTATTCTTTCAAGAAGTTGATGCTGTATGTCTGAGGCCATGTCCGCCATACGGTGACTCACAGTGTCGTTTGACAGTGGGATGGTCAGCAGCTCCTTTGCAGCCGCCTCTCCGATCATCTCACAGCACATATCAACAGCGGCAGGCAGAACCAACTCCTCCGCTATGGTGAACGCCTTCTTGCTCTGTGCCACACGTCTGGCTACGAGGTAGCTGGCTTTCAGTGCACATTTGGAGCTGCCAGTCAGTGACACGACCGACCTTTTCTGCATCTGCAGCCCATTTCCTTTCTTTTGAAAAATTCCACCGGCTTTCCCACGAGCGTCGGGTGCTTGGTCTGTAGATGCCGCTGTAGTTTTGAGGGCTTTAGTGCCTCATTTGACAGTGTTAACCCACACTCCACACACTGGGCTCTCGGCACTGCCTCGGTACCTCCGTTTACGAAGCCATATTTTATATAATTGGGATTGTACCGACGCAAAAATGTACTCTTTTGTGGGGGGTCGGCACGATGTTCGTCATTTTTCCGTTTTAAAAACTTCTCCATAATTTTATATATCTATGAAATATATATATATATATATATATTTCATAGACTTATCGCTATATATCTAGCGTAGAGAAGAAGACAGTCTTCTTCTCTGTCTATTGCAGCTTGTTAAACAACTGACTGATGAATTACCGCCACCACGTGGTCGAAAGCTGCATTGTAACTGAGCTTCTCATGGATAACATATCTCTGGTGTCTTCAGTTGATAACCTATGCAGTCCCGCGGCCCTTGCGGCCCACAGGTGCAAAACTGAAAGTTTTTTGCGGCCCTCTAGGTGACGCTGGCGGCCCAAGTTTGGTTATCCCGGGGACAGGTGCTGAATCGTGTTTTTGCCATGGGTGTGGAATTAGCTCTACCAACATTGTCATGCAGATTGCTTCAAAAATTCTGAGTTCATTCTCATTTTAGCGTACTTGGCTGATATCTTCGCAGCTCTCAATCGTCTCGATCAGCAGATGCAGGGCAGTGGAGTCAACACCATCGAAGCGGAAGAAAACCTGAAGGCTTTTCAAAAAAAGCTACCGTTATGGATACGACGAACAGAGAACGATAACTTCGCAAACTTTCCCCTGCTGGAAGTAAGATCGAAGATGTGTCTGGAATCGGAGACATTTCTGTACCCGCGGAACTGAAGCAAGCAATTGCCACACACTTGGATGAGCTTGCAAAGTCTCTTGACGGATAATTCCCTACAAGAGAGTCATATCCAGCATGGGTGAGACAGCCGTTCACGTTTGGTGTTGAGACAGCAGATGTCAATGATGAATACCTCGACGAAATGATTGAAATTCAGCAGAGCCAGGTTCAACAGCAACTCTTCAAAACCACACCGCTCTCTACGTTTTGGTGTCAACAAATGGTAACGTACCCTGTTATTGCTAAGAAAGCCCTGGCGATTTTCATACCGTTTGTTTCAACATATCTTTGCGAGCAATCCTTTTCGAGGATGCTGGACATAAAAACGAAGAAAAGGAACAGACTTTGTTGCGAAAATGACATGAGAGTGGCACTTGCCAAGGTGAAGCCGTGCATTTCTGACTTGCTCTCTCAAAGGCAACAGCAGAAGACACACTGATTTGCAGTAAGTATTCATTATTATGTTTTTGTTTTTGTGTGAAAATCATGTTTTACTGGTTTTGATCTTTGAACACAGTGATGTTGATGCACGGTTCATTTTGTGCACCAGTAAAACATATAGGCCTACCTATATCTTGAATTTGAAAAAATCACATTTTATTTTTCCAATAAAGAAGGGTTCGGTGAGCGCGCATATGAAACTGGTGGGGTTCAGTACCTCCAACAAGGTTAAGAACCACTGGTCTAAGTAAATAAGCTGGACACCATATCATCAATTTCTGTACAGTGCAAAGAGGAGTGCAATGCAAACTGGTAATATAGTGTGAGGATTATATATTTTTTCATAACAAACAAAAACAGTATCTGACAGCGATGTTACAGAAAGACTAAACAAAATACGGAATATCTGTATTTCCGAAGGTTTTTGCTCACAGCATTCCAAAACCTCCAACAATTCCCACAGTTTTTGTTTTTTTTGCTATAATAAACACACACTAAACTCAGTGGCACAATAGAATCATTTCAAACTGAGTGTTGAAAAAAATGCCGGGCGCAAATTCCTTTGTAGCCTCATGGGAGTGAATACACAATACCCCCGGCAATTTGATTGGTTATTGAGTAGTGCAGTGAGGACGTATTTTTGTAAACCGACTTGGAAGTTAGCATCGCAAAGGTGTCCGTCGTCAAAATGAAATTGGATTTTTCCATCGGATTTCAGTAGTTTAAGACAATAAACTCTGTTGAAAACACACATACCTGCCACTTTCTGTTCAGCAGGATATTCTCCACATATTAACGCCATTTTGTGATTTTATAAAGCGTTCATTAAATCAACAGAAGAACAAATCTCACGCTGGGACATACAAACAACAAAACAAACTACTTGAAGCTAGCATGGCTGTGTAACCCCAGCACTAAGCTAAAGACGATCTTGTGTCGCCATTTTATAGTCTAATTAACGCGAGACACGGCAGGCAAAAACATCGTTTTTCATGCACTGGTCAATTTTGAGATTTGTGCTATTTTGATTCCATACCATGTTTTTTTCAGTGTTTTGGAAGGAATACGTACAAAATACACATTTAGGTGTTTATTTTACTTTAGTTTGTCTATTTGTGTCTGTACATTTCTCCTAAATTCCCCAGAAGTTAGCATTCTAACGCAACATATAGTTCTGCGACCGCTGTTTGCACCATGTAATCACAGGTAGCGTTGTAAAGCTCAGTCTCTCCTGCCCATTGTCATCGGATCCAAACATGGTTTGTGATTCGTTCAGATGCGTCACGTGGTGTGCTATGACACTTTCTGTTTTAGCTTTCCGTGGGACATTTAAATCTCAAAATGGCAAAAAGAACAGCGAAAAAACGTTCACAGAGAAGACGACCACAATTGTGACTTGCACGAAGCAAAGTAAAACTAAAAACAAATGACCCCGAACATAAACCTTCACGGAGTGCGTCGATGTGCAAGCTGTCATCCAAACAACAGGAGGGTTTAGATAGCGCCACACAGCAGTGGCTGATAACTCATGTATCCAAATATCCAAAATCCTGTCTGTAAAAATTAAAGATTCAAATATGACAAAAAAAAAGGAAACAACAATTTTGAAAAACACTTTATCCAATGTTCAGAATTGTGTTCCCGAAATGTATTAAAATATGTGCATATTTAACTAGATAATGTTTAATTTACATATTTAAACAAGCTTTTTCAGAAAAGTTGTGACAAAAAACTATTTTCTGAATGTAAGTAATTAACTGGTGAAGTTTCATGCTGATATCTTTAAGTTAAAACAATTACCCTATTCACCTGCAGTGTCACGCCTTAAGTCACTTGTTAGAAACCAATGTTTTAATGACACATAAAAGCTTCAGATTTTCCCGAGTTGGTTACTGTATGTATTTCATGTATTGAAATAAATACTGGATGTATTTTTGGTAGCAGAACTGAACGTGAAACTCTTTTTAGCTTGTGTTAACCAATTACATTTGGTGTGCACAAGCTGTGTTCTACTAACCACGATGTAAAAATATCTCAAAAATCTCAAGATCGCGGGCTAAAGGCACACTTTTTGGTTTAAATGTTTAATATTGAAAGTCATAATCAGCTAGAAAAAATTGATTTGCTTACCTTGTGAGAGTTGTTGGGCTTTTTCTTCATGAAACGTTTCTTTCGTCCGTTGTCCTGTGGAGATAAAGTCAGTAAGTCTCAGCATATAAATTATTTTGAATTACTCGTATAGTAATATATAGTAGTATAGTACACATATGACATTTGAGTTTAATAATTCCTAAATACATCCTAGAAATGTTTTTTAAAGCTGCAATGCAGGAGTGAAGCTCTTACCATCTCTGTATCCTGCCACTGACTGATGAAATTGTTCTTATGGTTATGAATTATGTTCAAAAAGCAGCATTAAACAATGTTAACCAGAGCTGCAAAAAGACTGAACTGACTGAACCTGTGTGAAATGTCATCCCCTGTGATCAAAGGTCTTACGTTCCGTGTGATTCTAAAACATTCCAGAACCACGGAATGTTAAAAAAAATATACTAAAAAAATAGCTTTTTTTAAATGTATTTATCTATCAATCCATTTTGGAAATCTTAACATTGTACAACATAAACACAGTTTGAAAGCTGACTTGCAACATGAATGCTATGTGCTTAAAGCATTTTCTCCCCAAAATGTGTTTACGCAAACTGTGCTATAGAAATCATCTACATTGTAGTTTTAAAGTGCACTCTTAACTATTTTAGGTTTTCAGCAACTGTACTTTTGACAATCATATAATACCAAACTAATAACATGTTAGCTTGATTAGCTGGTTGAGCTAAAGTACGAAGAAGAATTAGCCGGTTACATGAAGACGATTGGAAATGGGGCAGGGGGTCACAACAGGTTAACATGTCCAAATTAATGTGAGAAGGTTAACATGTCCTAATGTGAGATAGTAAGGAAATAAAACCCACCTCTGGCTCCTGGCTCCAGCCTATTTAAGAGGGCTGCACTCCTCAGTTTGCTCTTTTTGACCAGTTTGCTATAAATAAATTATTGTTTTGGGCAACTTTTGTTTAAACTTCCTTTTCTTTTCTTGCAAGAAGGAGACAGCTTGTAACATATGAAATGCAACAGAATGTATCCAAGTCATATTTCCCAGCACTGGTAATTACTGAACGTGCAAACATACGAATGTCAAAGTTGTATAGGCTCAGAGCAAATGGCCTGCATACTTTGGTCCCAGAAACATTCAGCACTTCCTCCCTATTACTTTCGCCCGTGTTACTAATGTCCTGGTTGTCCCTTATATACTTTAGTGAGATCTCACAAAACTGTTTTATTTAGTCTCACTCTGTAGGACAGATGCAGTAGCTTGGAAAAGAGCACTACGGGAAAAATATTTCTAGGAATTGTCTTATTATCAGACAAAAATCGAGACAGGGATTAAGCGCTTTGAGTACCAGGAAAAGCGCTGTATAAACATTTATTGTTATTATTATTATTATTATTATTATTATTATTACAGGCTTCCACTTCGGTCCTTCCGCCTAAATTCCCACCTCCAGAGGAGATTGGTTCAAAATCCCAAGGCAGACCTCCCATTATCAGCTGTAAATTGTGCATCAAACCAGTGCTTATCTGTTGTCAGGATGTACATTGATCATCTTTTCAATGTTTTGCATTTATAACAATCAACTCATTTTCCTATATTTACTTTTAACCTTATTTGTCCCTTCTGGGACTCCATATGGAATAGTCTAACATGAAAAAAATCAACACAAAGTTAAGGTTCTATTATCTATCTGCTAAGGGGGTTGCAGTTCATTGTATCTACCTTGTCAGCTCTTTTCTTGACTTTTCCCTTTGTTTAAATCCTGTGAACATGAAGGCAGTGCATTAAGATCCATAACTCAAGATGATTTACACCATACGTATTTCATAGTATTTATACCCTGGGATGAGCAAAGCTTTGATAAATTCCTCATAAAACTAAGTACATGAATAAAAGTTACACTGATCTTCTCTGGGACATTAAATAACTAAATTCCCTCTACACAAGATTTACATTTGAGAATTATTATTCTTAAAAGTGGCTTCAAAATGTTTTGGTGTAAGTACGTGATTCATAATTGTAAATGGCTGTAATGTTAGTATTTGTGAAACTCTTACCCTCTTACCATCCTGTCACTAACTAATAAAATAGCTTTAAACATCTTCTTTTTTTTTAAAGGGGAAAAAAAGCAGGCTCAGTCCTAGGAGACGTGTAACAGTCTGTTTAAGAAAAGCTGTAGAATCCCTAGATGGGGCAAAACATTTGATGAATTTACTCTTTGCCTTAATCCCCCGCCCTGGGAGGACATTGATTCAAACTCCTGACACGGACATCATGGCCAGGGTCAGCACTGGGACTAACTTGTGTAACAGCAGTAACAACAAGTATGCTGATCTGGAGTCAGCACAATCATGGATAAGCTTTCAAAGTACATAACCTATTTTAATTTTAATTTTCCCCCCTGTGTGTGCCTGTAGAGACTCCGTATGAAACACACTTATATAAACTGAATTGATCCCTCCAAACTCTGAGGAATAAAATGAACTCAGAATTTGTGTTTTATTTGTTTTTGAGAATTCAAGAATGCAGGAATGAAGACAGAATATCTAAAGCCCTGAGGGTTGTTTGATCCTCTGCCTTGCAAGGGGAAGCATTTGGCATTAAGAGCAGGGGCTGTTTGTGTATTAGGGCAATTTGTGCGACGCACTACCAATGGGAATGAGAAGGATTTTTTTTTCTAACATAGCAGCAGTCGTAATCAGTGTTCTAGACGTTAGATCTGTCAAAAACGTCATTGTCCAATCAGACTAAAGTCGTGCTTCACATGGTCCCGCCCCAGGGTTTTCTCATAGACTCTCATGTAAAATGCATTTTTTTCAAATATCAGAGCTTTCACTGCGATCTCTATGGGTTCCAGGAGGGCTTGTACTTACGCGTCTTTGAAAGAAGTCCCTTTTAGTCGGCGTCCAAATCCAGATAAATTGGCATTAAAACAATCAGGACCTCCAAGACCAAATTTAACCATTCCACAAGTTTCAAAAAAGGGGGGTTGACCTACACCTGAGGATTTTCTACAAATTGGTATGAGCGAAAAACCTGGCTAGCAGGCTGTGAAGTAGCTAACGCAGTCTTCTGCTATCCCTGCCTACTTTTTTACCCTAAAGGTGGCACGGCAGACAGCAATGCTTGGACCTCGACTGGTGTAACAGATATGCACCATCTATCTGAAAAAATAAAGAAACATGACCTGTCAAAGATCCACATGGATAGCTACTTGAGATTTTCGTCTTTTGGGAGGGTGAACATTGCCACTCAAATGGATGAGGGATACAGGCTAGCTGTTCGTCGACACAATGATGAGGTGAGCAAGAACCGTCACATCCTCAACCGGCTTGTCCAGTGTGTGAAATTCTGCGGGGTGTTTGAGCTAGCTTTGCGAGGCAAAGATGAAACCGAGGGCTCCACCAACCCTGGCATTTTTCTCGGACTGGTCGACTTCGTGGCACAGTTAGTTTTTGATGAGCATCTAAAACTTGCTACAGTGTTCAGTCAATACATTCTTGACTTAATATGCTGCCCCTGTCTTTATGTTGTTTCTGAACATATCTTTTGGCCTGTTTAGCTATTTTACATCATACATCACTGGATTCATGTAAATAATTAATATAATAATAAGTAGAATAATTCATTGTGGACCCACACCATTTCTGCTTATAGAGGCTCCTGGATGCAACTTTCTTCCATAGCTTTCAACCTGTAATTTCTGTAGCTAGAGGGGAAATATTTCTGTTGTGTGTTGCCATCTAGTGGACACAAGAGGGATCTCTGAGTTAGTCATCTAATAACAAATTGATATGGTCTTGCTTAATGTACCTACTGAATGGGTCACCTTAATCATTATCAGAAAAAAATTGCCCCACCTGAGATTTTTTTCAGGAGCCGCCACTGATTCAGAGGATGGAGTTTCGGCAGCAATACACAAAGGGAATCACACACTGTCTGGATGTTGCCACTACTTCCTACCTCTGCTTCACATTTATATTTTCGTTCTCCTAAGAGTAAGTTTAGCGGATGTTACATAAACACGTTATACTTATTGTTTTACTTTCTTTATAACAGTGGCTATAAAGGTTTTTAGCTCTCTACTTAACTAATATGAAAGTGCCGGGATCCTCCCAGTTCAAGCTGAAGAATGGGGAAGAGTAGGGGGTTAACAAAGTTTTGGAGTAGATACGATAGGTAGTAGTAACTTGAGGTCAGGGAGGAAACAGCCGAAATGAGGACGGACATATAATTATTTCCCAAATCCACCTTAAAGGTCCCCTATTATGCAGAATGCACTTTTGTATGCGTTTTATACATAATATGTGTCCCCAGTGTGTAAGGAGACGGAACATACAGCCATCTCTCTTTTCCTCCGTACCCAAATCTCTAAAAACGGGGGTACAAACAAGCTGATCCAGATGTGCTTCGGTTATGACGTAATAACCGAAATGTGGGCTGACTTTACACTCCTGGCAACGTCCCCCCCATGTGACAGGTCCCAACCTATTGTCCCCCATATACAGGGTACTTCTAACTTCTCTTATTTGTAATTTCCTCGCTCCTCTGTCCTCTGTCCCACCGGAAGTTGATTTGTGTGCGCCATCTTAATGGTGCCATAGAATGGAAAACTGTATTCACCTTGGCATAGTTGAATAAGGAGAGTTTGGTACATTGAACTAACATACCATGAACCTCAAACACCATTGTTTCGTCCTTCACGTGCAAATCATGAATATGCATATCACAGCGTTAAAACGGGCGAATCACAACAATCCCTGTGTGTGACGTCACATACGGTAGTCCAGCCCCAACATTTACACACACCAGCTGCTGGAAACACTAACGCTAACACTTACCACTCCGTAACGTACTCCAATCTCCAACCAACTGGTTGTTCTTCAAATTCATCGGTTTCCTCCTCCGATAAAGGCTCAAATATGGAAGGTTGGATGCCAATAGCCTCCATGGTTCATCTCTCACAGTTTAGCGAACTTCACTTACTTCTGTGGGCTTTGAGGCAGCCATGGATTGCTCCTTGTAAACCAGCCAATCAGAGCAGAGTCATAATTATTTAAATGAGCCCCAAATAAGGCAATTCAGCTTGTTTCATTCTAGCACCAAATCATAGGTTTGTAAATGAGCCTGTAAAACCGTATCTGGACATTTTTTGGATCAACCAAAGTTATACAGTGGGGCAAAAAAGTATTTAGTCAGCCACCAATTGTGCAAGTTCTCCCATTTAAAAAGATGAGAGAGGCCTGTAATTTTCATCATAGGTACACTTCAACTATGAGAGACAGAATGGGGGAAACAATCCAGAAAATCACATTGTAGGATTTTTAAAGAATTAATTGGTAAATTCCTCGGTAAAATAAGTATTTGGTCACCTACAAACAAGCAAGATTTCTGGCTCTCACAGACCTGTAACTTCTTCTTTAAGAGGCTCCTCTGTCCTCCACTCGTTACCTGTATTAATGGCACCTTTTTGAACTTGTTATCAGTATAAAAGACACCTGTCCACAACCTCAAACAATCATACTCCAAACTCCACTATGGCCAAGACCAAAGAGCTGTCAAAGGAGACCAGAGACAAAATTGTAGACCTGCACCAGGCTGGGAAAACTGAATCTGCAATAGGTAAGCAGCTTGGTGTGAAGAAATCAACTGTGGGAGCAATTATTAGAAAATGGAAGACATACAAGACCACTGCTAATCTCCCTCGATCTGGGGCTCCACGCAAGATCTCACCCCGTGGGGTCAAAATGATCACAAGAACAGTGAGCAAAAATCCCAGAACCACACGGGGGGACCTAGTGAATGACCTGCAGAGAGCTGGGACCAAAGTAACAGAGGCTACCATCAGTAACACACTACGCCGCCAGGGACTTAAATCCTGCAGTTCCAGACGTGTCCCCCTGCTTAAGCCAGTACATGTCCAGGCCCGTCTGAAGTTTGCTAGAGGGCATTTGGATGATCCAGAAGAGGATTGGGAGAATGTCATATGGTCAGATGAAACCAAAATAGAACTTTTTGGTAAAAACTCAACTCGTCGTGTTTGGAGGAGAAAGAATGCAGAGTTGCATCCAAAGCAGTGCTCGAATTACGTGGGAGCCAGAGGGAGCCGAGCTCCCATAGAGTGATGACTGGCTCCCATGAAAGCAACAAAGTCAAATTTTTGAGGGGGTCTCTCATATCTGAAGGTGTCTGCCATATATTGCATTGTAATTTAATCGTAAACAACACTCATTATCCATCCCTTTGCGGTCTCCAACCATTAAAGACGTTACATTAAAATAGGCTAATACCGGACGTGCTTATACGCTCAAGAGCGCAGCATACTGCACTTCACCACCACACCACTAGGCTACGTGAGCAAACTGGATAAGATCGATTTGACAGCACTCGCAAGTCCGAAGAAGTCACATAAAAATGTGCTTTTGAGGTAAAGACCAACAACACATCTTAAATTTAAATGTAATTGCCAGTTATGCCGCCGAAAAAAAGGCCACCTGCACCGAATTCATATTCGGCCCTGACCAGTTTCGGTTTTACCACTAAAAAAACAAAAATAGTTGCAGATTTAGAATCAGAAAATGGCCTAGCAACAGCTAGTTCTAGCCAGGCGCTAGAACTAGCTGTCATCATGATGTTTTAGCTGGGACACTTACCAATGACGATGAGGACGTTGAGGAGGAATTGGACGGAGAAGAGGCTGCGGAGACGGGGTCGGGGTCCGGGACCGATATGGAACTGAAGCACCTGCGCCACCTGCCTCAGAACTGGGGGCTCACACAGTGACGATCGTGGAAGGAGAGAAATCCATGGTTGTGTACAAGTGAGAGTGGCCTTGGGTGCGCTCCCTGCCAGGCAGCAAAAACTCTCTTGCTCCATGAAAAAAAGACTGGGGTGCACCTTTCGGATGCATGGGTTAATGGGACCGTCAGTAGCTCATTGCAAAAGCAATTACGTAAGAAGATTTACCTGCACCGGGACAGCCTTGCTCATAAAAGAGCAGTGGAGATAGCAGAATTAAAACAAAAAGATGTTCTGCCCACCAAAGTTGTAGAGCTGAGTTTGGCTGCCATCGACGTTACATCAAGCTCATTTAGGGCGGCGTACACTATAGCCAAAGAGAGATTGCCATACACCAAAATGACGCCGATCATGACAGTTAATGAGCTTAATGGTGCAACAGTGGGCCCTGCACACCGCTCCGATCACTCCTGTGCTGCTATTGTGAAACATAGCAGATGAAATGAAAAGAAGACTTGTTTCCCATGTCTTGAAACTCGACTCACGTATCAGCATAACGTTGGATGAAAGCACTGTGCATGGACGCTCCTATATGATTATCTACATGAGGTGCGATGTAACAGGTAATGGAGACGTAGAGAACGTGTTTTTGGACATTGTTGAGTTGGAAAAAGGAGATGCAGGATCTCTTTACAATGCGTTAAAAGACAGTCTTCAAAATGTGGGGATAGAGGCAGAATTTCTTAAGAGGAACTTCATCAGCATAGCCACAGACGGAGCCGCTGTCCTTACCGGTAGGCATACAGGACTCATTGAAAGACTTAAACAAGACTTCCCTCGACTGCAGGATGTACATTGCCTGGCACACCGATTAGAACTAGCTGTTAATGATTCTTTGAAGGCTGTGGCTGGGTGCAACCATTTTGACATTTTTATTTCAAAGCTTCATAGTCTGTATCACCAATCCACCAAAAACGCACGGGAGCTTGAAAATGCTGCTAGGGAACTAAACATGCAGATTTTAAAAATAGGCAAAGTCTTCACAATCAGGTGGGTGGCAAGCAGTTTCCGGACAGTTAAAGCTGTGGTGAAAGATTTTCCTGTTTTGGCACAGCACTTTACAATGGCCAGCGAAGATGCCTCGCGCAACGGTGTGGAGAGGGCGAAGTATGGTGGCCTACTCAAGCATCTGACATCTACTGGCTTCCTCTCCGATTTGGCAGTGATGAAAGATGTGCTTCGTGAACTGCAGGGGCTCTCATTGAGACTACAGAGAAGGGACACGTCTCTGGTGGATGGCAGCAGACAAATCCATCAAACCATCGAGATACTGTCTGCTATGAAAGAAGATGCCGGTAAAACGGAATCCAAGATTCGCGCAGGCATAGCAAGTGGTCGGTTCAAAGGCGTTGTGCTTAGGGAAACGCAGCCTAAGATTAATAAACCCCAGTTTTATCAGTCCATCCTTGATAATCTCAGATCACGTCTTCCTGACAGTGAACTTATTGCCATGCTCAAGCCTCTAGATCAGCACTTTTGGCCTGCAGAGAGGTCAGACCTAATGCTATTTGGAGAGCGCGAAGTGGGGAGATTCGCAAAACTCCTCTGTGAATCTTCTACCGAGGCTATCGAGGAATTCCGAGATTGGAAGCTTCAAGGTTCTCAGGGGAATACTCTTAAGAAACTTATCGTCGCATGCCGCACTATACTCCCGACCTCAGCGGAGTGTGAGAGGGGTTTCTCGGCTTGCAATGACACAGACGATAAAACTAGGAACGGACTGCGTGCAGCGAGCCTCACTGCCCTGCTATTCATTGACTTGAATGGACCTCCTATTGAGAAATTCAACCCAGTGCCGTTTGTCCACTCATGGATTAAGAGTGGCCACCGGACATCAGCATCATGGATTCCTGGGCGCAGGCCCCAGCCAGCTGAGAGCAGGGCAGTTTGGTCTCTTTTGTCTCCGTAAAGCCCAACAAACATGATCAGAGCATCGAACTGAATTGTTACATGATGGGTGAGTTTTGTCTATATATGCGTTCATTGGGTTACATTATTTGACAAGTCCTGAGAATGTCATGTTTGCTGTTGAACTTGTGCTTTCTTCTATGTTGTTTGACAAAGCCATAGGCTACATAATGCATAACAGTTCACAGTCTAGCCTGTCCCTAAACTGAAATTCAAAAGAATATGTTTAATCTATTTCCGTAAAGCCCAACACGGTCAAACATGATCAGAGCATCGAACTGAATTGTTAGGCCTACATGATGCGAGTGTTTTGTCTATATATGCGTTCATTGGGTTACATGATTTGACAAGTGCTGAGAATGTCTGTTGAAGTTGCGCTTTCTTCTATGTTGTTTGACAAAGCCAATATAGGCTACATAATGCATAAGTTCACAGTCTAGCTAAACTGAAATTCAAAAGAATATGTTTAATCTATGTATTTGTATGTATTGCGATATTGGAATGAAATATGGACAATCAATAATATGTTTAAATTAAATGGAACCGATTTCTGTAAAACAAACCCCAAAAAATCTGTCTGTTGTGTTGTGCGTGTGTTACGTGTGTAAGTTGTGTCTACCGTGCGCAAAAGCGCCATTCGCACCTATTCGCGGCTATTTAATTGACATGTTAGGTTATGGGGGGGGGGGGGCGGGGAGTCCAACTTGTTTTTATAAAATAGAGAGACCCCCTTCAAGACAAAAACATAATTCGAGCACTGATCCAAAGAACACCATACCTACTGTGAAGCATGGGGGTGGAAACATCATGCTTTGGGGCTGTTTTTCTGCAAAGGGACCAGGACGACTGATCCGTGTAAAGGAAAGAATGAATGGGGCCATGTATCGTGAGATTTTGAGTGAAAACCTCCTTCCATCAGCAAGGGCACTGAAGATGAAGCGTGGCTGGGTCTTTCAGCATGACAATGATCCCAAACACACCGCCAGGGCAACGAAGGAGTGGCTTTGTAAGAAGCATTTCAAGATCCTGGAGTGGCCTAGCCAGTCTCCAGATCTCAACCCCATAGAAAATCTTTGGAGGGAGTTGAAAGTCCGTGTTGCCCAGCGACAGCCCCAAAACATCACTGCTTTAGAGGAGATCTGCATGGAGGAATGGGCCAAAACACCAGCAACAGTGTGTGGAAACCTTGTGAAGACTTACAGGAAACGTTTTACCTCTGTCATTGCCAACAAAGGGTATATAACAAAGTATTGAGATGAACTTTTGTTATTGACCAAATACTTATTTTCCACAATAATTTGAAAATAAATTCATTAAAAATCCTACAATGTGATTTCCTGGATTTTTTTTTCTCATTTTGTCTCTCATAGTTGAGGTATACCTGTGATAAAAATTACAGGCCTCTCTCATCTTTTATAATGGGAGAACTTGCACAATTGGTGGCTGACTAAATACTTTTTTGCCCCACTGTATACCTTCTTTGTAGACATCAGAGAACAACTTAAAATACCAGATCCATCCTCTGGTGAAATCCCCAGCCACTCGCACCGCCCCCTTACTGTGTAAGCTCACTGATCTGATGCTAAATTAACATGAGAGCAGTTTAACAGCGGAGTAAAAACATTAAACTCGAGGGAATCACTCCTTAGTTTATACAGTGTTTGTTTCAATTAATGTATCATATCTGAACAAGATAGTGGAAAAAATCAGTTTATTCAATTATTGGAAATATTTTTCATGATCTCCAATTCGCGTCAGGTGGGGGGGTGTTTGCGTGTGTGAATAGAACGGGGACAGAGCTGGCTGCTGTCAGACGATCGAGATGTAACTGCGTCATCACAAACGGACGGCGCTTCACCCGAGGCTCCGAGGAAAGGAAGTCCCATTGCTCTTAAAGCTCATCTCCTTGCTTCCTCTCTCTTCGCGTGGATTACCTTCGTCTCTCCATGCATCCCTGGTGGGAGGGACTAATGCGCAAGGAAAAGACTCAAGTGAGTGTGGAGGAGAATCCTCTGAAGTTGGTCCGGGAGTCTTCTAGATCCTCACAACACCATGTTAACACTTATTACACTTTTTTTTTTAAGTCAACAGAGTTCCAATGGAATAGATTTGACTGAAAAGTAGTACAGCAAACACGAGTCAGGTCCATGGAGTCGACTGCTTTCGCAATATTCAAGTTCATATTTATAGACTTTTCTTATCAGATGTTTCGCTTTCATGTATGTCTGTCTGAATGTGTGTAGTCTACCTCTCTTTCAACCCAGTAACAGTCCAATTAGTGCAGTATCGGATGATGTCAGGTACCTGGCACCAGGACACTCTTTTATTAAATCTTAACTTTCTCCAATACATAAGAAGATGTTTTGACATTTTGACCTTGGTCAATTTTAATAATGTCTCAACCATACACTCTCCCTTTTTGATCTTTTACTTTCTCCAATACTTAAGAAGTTATTTTGATATTTTGACCTTGGCCAATTTGAATAATGTCCCGACCATGCTATCCTTTTACTGTCTCCATCTCCCATAATCTCTATTCCTTGGTTTTAACCATTATTTCACAATGTCTTGATTAATGTTATTATATAATATGTCCCATATTATATAATAATCAAGAGTCAATCTGAAAGAAAACAGTGGAAAGAAAACACCCAAAGTACACATTTAGGTATTTATTTTAGTTTTCATGTCCGTATGTTGCTCTTAAATTTACCCAAAGTTAAAACTTTAGAAACCTTGTACACCAAATTAAGTTACCCAACTAATGACATGTCATTGTGATATTCATTAGTTAAAGATGTTTAATCTACTACCCTGTAGTGTTTTGCCAATTGTATTTTAAAAGGCAGAAATCTCCATTTTAGTAGCACTGACATTCACTGAACATTCTCAATCTATATTTTGAAGGTTTTTACAGTCATTCATAGACTGATTTGTGTCCCTACAATCATGTCAAAAATAGATTGATTTTTCTTGCTGATGACATTTTTCCTGACTAATACAAAGAGAAACCAACATTTCTTCTTTCAAAATCTTTAACCTTCATGTGTCAACAAAATAAAACAAGGACTTCTATGAATTTTATAACGTTATGTTTTATTCTAGGACATTTGAATGATTTTTTTATAAAATCCTTCACTATGAGTTTTTAAGAATCTTTATAATATACTTGACTAAGAAATTGTGAAGCCAAATAATCTGTAGCTTCTCCCCTAAAATGAAATCAGTGCCACGTATTGTGCCGCATGTGACCAGCAGATCGCACTGTTACACCATTTTTAACACCTCAGTTTGTCTCCTTTCTGACCTCCTCATCCTTTCCTTGCAGACAAACTTCTCTAGTGTTCTATAGAAAAATGTCTACTTGTGTATTGGCTTTATTATCCTGGAGAAGCCTCAAACTGATGACAGATAACAACAAATTAAATTAAATAGATAACCTTCTGAGTTTCTGCTTGCTTTGAAATGTTGATTTTATATAAACTGCAGATGATTGACCCATCATTTTGGCGCAAATCTACATTTTGGGTTAACATTTCAAAAAAATAGATGTATAGGTTATTGCTATTCTCATATATTAATGACATTTCACGCTTAACAGTGCTTTTCCCAATCTTCCATTTCCTGTCTCGCCACTTAGTGAAAATCACAAGTCAAACATGATGCTGGAAGTTTAAAAATAATTAAATAAATCAACGCAAGGAGGTTCACAGGCTCAGCAGGAACGCAGTGGAGTGCTTAAATATGTGAATCAGAAATTCCCTGCACTGAATGGAGGCTCATTTATTCGTAATGACAGGATCCTCTCCCACTGCATGCAGCCGGCCGTGGTGTTGCTCTGGATTATTCATGCCACGGAGTAAAATAAATGTATAGATGTCAGAGATTAGCCCCGCGCTGACTGCACTACAGGTTTGCAATGAGGCAGCAAGACATGGCATGGCATTCACAAATCCACACACGCTGAAATTGGGAAGTAACCAAGAATTGTGAGTCATCAGCAAAGCTCCGTGTAACCTGACTAACAGAGAGAGATGGGTGAGAGAAAGGCATAGCAGGAGGAGAGGAGGAGAAGAAAGAATGGTGAGGAGAAGGCGGGAGGGACTGGGAGAAAACAGAAGGAGAGATAGAAGGTGCCACAGAGGGGCGAGTTAAATGACATTAATGATGCATTGGTGTGAAGTGGCTGTGAATCTTAACGCCTTCCTTCTTTCTCCGACTTGTTACCATGGTTGCTGCTGCTGACATCCTGAGCGCATGTAATGAAGTCAGGTGTGTGTGTGTATGTGTGTGTGTGGGGGGGGAGAGAGAGGAGTGGAAGAGAGAAGGTGACTTCTCTCTCCACGTACAGTATGTGTGTGAGCTGTATCATATCACCCTAGTCTAGATTATGTATGTGTGTGTGTGTGTGAGAGACAGTCCAGTAAGTAGTTTAGAAAGTCTTTCAAAGAAAATCTAAAAGGTAAACTGCTTACTCCAGATATAGAAAAGATGCCAAACACAAAGGTTGACATACGTTACACACTCATACTGCATATACACACACACACACACACACAGATAGACAACACAAGATGGGTAAGCTGTCGAGGCACACACAGACTTGCAGGTAATAGTAATAAGTAGAGCACTGAACTGATGTCCATAAGAATTAATGTTGGTTTCCTTGGCAACAACAGCTTGTGACATAAGATGCAAGAAACAAGGGAGAGAAAACAGAGACAAAGATAGGGATAGAGAAGAGAAAACAGACAAAGAGTCAGAAAGTCCATGCATTAGAATAAAGACATCATTCCAGAAATCGAATTTCAATCCAACATTATATCAGCAGTACATATCTCTGTCTTCAGGAGTTTCTTCTTCTCTTCTTTCATCTCCAAACTGACTAGTTCTACTGCATTTCTCACACCCAAACACTGAGCTTTCAAGGAGCCCTAATATCCTCTTGGAGGTTTACCTTTCCTGTAGTGTTTTAAAGGTTTTCATATACATAAATCGTCTGCAAAGGCACATCACTATGTTACACTTGCACTACTGTTGGCTAGCGCTCCAGCACATTGTACATGACAGGCTAAATGGCGGGACATCTCTAAGCGGTTGACCAATGAAATCAGGCAAACATTTGGAGAAATCCCATCAAGGTGTTCCTGAGAAATATTGCGTTTACGAGAATGGGACATGCATGTGACTAGAGGAATAAAAACACATTTTGAAAAAGTGCTTACAATCTTAATTCCTGATGTTTGTCAGTGCAGCCAGTCACACAATAACAGTCTTTTGCCAACACCACTGCGTTTTCTCTGATGATGTTGTCATATGTCTTCCTCACTAATGCTAGCCCCCACTGCACCTGGATAAAAATTAAAGGATTATTTAATCGCATGCACTTCAAAGCTTTCACATATCTCATGCTTTGGTTGCTCCCCTCTTCTTGATGCTTTTACATTTTCAATTCAAGTCAACATTTTACATGGATTGAAAAGAACTGTAAACACAGTTCATCACAGAACAAGTGACAAAAATCAAATGTAACACATCCAATACTATTGTTTTCTAAAATAATTATACACCAGTGGGTCTGACTTACATAAAACCAAGTGTATGGGATGCTTAGATAAACTTTCTAACAAGGACTGTGGACATGGACTACAGCCAATTATACTTCCCAAAAAAAAAGATTAAAACATCTGCGAAATGAAGGGTATATTTGCTATTAGTGTAAAAAATACATTTGAGCATTTGAGATTTCTTGCTACAATAAGACACAGTAAGAGAAAGAAGAACTAAAATATTGGATTTCAGTGGGTGCTGTAATGGACTGGCCAACTTACATTAATATATTTGCACGTAACGCTTTTATGTCTGTGTGTTGACATAACAGTCATGTCATTATGACCCAGACTGTTGTTCATCATCTGAACCTCCATCTCGTTTATCCCTTCATAGATTTGTTCTATTTGTCCTCATTTTATTTTTGTCATGAAATATTTTGGCCCAGCTGCTCCCCTTTTTGTCCATTCTCCTCCTGTAGTTTCCACTTCTACTGCTACTGAATCAATCTGTCAGATTTCCTTGCTCTTTGTCAAAGTTCTGCTCCTCATCTCCAATTTCTTACATTTCATCTCTCAACCCCTTTGTCCTTGATCTAAAGTATCCTTGCCTTTTTTCTCCTCTGACTTCGCCTCCTTTTTGTTGCCCTCCACTCTACACTAACATTTCAGATACTCATGTTTTTACACAGCAGCTGGCAAAAGAATCAAATATATATTTAATCACATCTCTTTGAATGTCTAGCAATCTAAAGTAAACCCCTCAACTGTACGAAAATGATACAACTGTCCTATAAATATCCATTACGTTTCTCAAATGGGTTTCATTTCTTTCTTGTAGTTTAGTTTGACACTAATATTTATAATAATCATGTCATATTCCCAAGTTTGAGAAGTGTATGCTGCCAGGACTGTGACTATTTCAACTACAATACATATTTTTCTCCAAAATGTCCATGCACATCAAATCCATGTAGCTAATATCTGAAAAGCTGATCTCAAAGTTGTGACTTTTTTGAAAGCTGATTATCAGTTTATAGACTTCTAATTTAAATGTAATACGCCTCATTAAATTGTATGACTGATGTCAAATTATTGGCCCTAGTTAAGTACGCCCCGTAATTACTATCAAACTGTGAAATGTTTTGACAAATTCGGATGGATTGCTGTGAAATTTGGTAAACACAAGTACCCCAGATGATGTGTCTTGATGAGTTTTTATAGAAAGCTCAGCACTTTAAGTTATCCACCACTTTACTTTATGACAAAAAACATAAAATAACCAATTTCCATCACCCCTCAGCTATAATGTGTGGAGTGCTAATGTTACAAGTTGGCGTTGGCTTACATTCTAGCATCTGTTTTAACTGTACAGCTTAGCTAGCATGTTAAAGACAATAGTATAACTTAGAATGATGACATAATATGAGCCTAGTTTGACAGTTTATAGAGCTTAGCCTGCATAAAAATGTCCTCCAAAGGCCAACTTCTGAGCATATACTTTTTAACTGTACCAAGGAGGTTGTGTTTTTGGTTTGTTTGTCGGCCTGTAAGCATGATTACAAAACTTGCTTGCTTTAATGAAACTGGGTGGACAGGTGTAGCATGGGTCAGAGAAGAATCCATTAAATTTAGGAGTGGATTCGGATCACAGGGCAGATAGACGCATTAATTTACACTGAAGAAATGGCCTTTGTACTCTCCAGGTATACCCTATAGTGGTAAGTATGGCAAACCTCCCTTTAAAAGAAAATTCAACTCGGATAATTTCTCTTTTCTGGGTTGTAATGAGTATCACAGCCTCATTGAAAATGATTTTAACAAAGTTTGGATGTGCAATTCTGATTAATAAAGCATAGTAATAGGACATTTTTTGATAATTGTGTTGCTGTGACACAGGAAAATTATATTGCCATAGTTAATCCTGCTTGATGAAACTGTTATTGGCTCTGATGTTTTTCCCGAAAGAATAAATATCAGTGCATCAGATGGACAGTGGACAGATATAAAATAGCTTTAAAAAATCGGAGACGGAAATTACAAATCATTTCGCTGATTTAAATTGTCTGTTTCTAGGGGTCTCGCAATCTTTCAGGGTTAGGGTTAGGGTTAGGGTTGCCACAAGATTTTTCTTTACCAGCCAGAGCAAATGAAATAACCAAGACTTGTTAACCACACAATATGTGTTGGTGGCATGTTATGTTTTAAAAGTATACGTGTCGTCCCCATGGAAACAATGCTAATGGAAAGGTTCAACAGAAAAACGTAAGGCGAAGTTCGAAGTGGATTGCTGGTCCACCAACCCTGTCCTGTTTTAAGCTTAAACTCAATGTTAAGTTATTTTAAAGATAAAACGTACTTATTTGAACCTAAACCATGGTCCATCATTACATTATCCCAATGTTTTACACGTGCCACCTTGTGGTCATTTCACATATTTCTGGGTGATCAATTTGGTTGGTACTTGTACTTAATACCTTTTTTGGGCAACTATTTAGAAGTCAGAAACCAGGCTGTTAAAGTTTTACATTGTTGTGTTGAGTGGATGCTCTCAAAAGCTCCAATTTATATATCTTTATTTAATATTTGATGGGCATTCATTTCACATAAAAAGTGTTTCTTATTCAAGGACTTCCATACTTCCATTAAACCACAAAAAGTCTATTCAGCTGTAACATTCTCTGTGGTTTCACTCTTTGGTATTGATTTGTATAGAGTGAATTCCAAAGACTGCAGTGTACCCAGGCCTGCTGGGCCATCGCAAAGCCCTGTGTTCAAATATAGTTTTGGACAGGACGGGTGCCATCAATTACACTAATGCCACTGAGCTAGAGTTGGTTCCCTTCCTATTTGGCCCACTGTGTTTTCAGCCATTGGCATCTGGCACATTACACACCCAGCTGTGTGTGTGTGTGTGTGTGTGTGTGTGTGTGTGTGTGTGTGTGTGTGTGTGTGTGTGTGTGTGTGTGTGTGTGTGTGTGTGTGTGTGTGTGTGTGTGTGTGTGTGTGTGTGTGTGTGTGTGTGTGTGTGTGTGATGGCAGTAAACTTAGCTGCCTCATTAACTCATATAGCGTCTTATTGGCCTGGGCTGTAATGACTCAGGTGTGTGTGTGTGTGTGTGTGTGTGTGTGTGTGTGTGTGTGTGTGTGTGTGTGTGGATGTGAATACAGATCATGTCTGGCTTGGTGGCGTCATAAAGTGTTTGTTATGAATTTTACACTCAAATGAATTTTACTTCATCGTCCTGTCCTGCAACATAAACCAGCATCATAACCAGAATGGTATTTTCATGTGTCCAAAATTTGCTCAGTGTTTAGCTCCACGAAATATTCATAATGGGGGAGTCCTAGCTTTGCCTTGTCAGTTCATCAAAACAAAGCTTTTCAATGTTAGCCCTGGTGGTGAGTCAAATTAATTTGGGCATCACTGAATTATCCAAGAGGCCCGATTCAAGTTTTTTTCCGTTTCCTGTAGTGTATTCTATAGGTTTGTGTGCACACACTTATAAAACACACACTTTATAAAGTCAGGCAGCACTAACCAGGCTCAGTGTGAGGCTGTTTGTTTTACCTTACTTTAATCACCATCCATTCACTGTTATTGATCATTGTGAAGAGCAGGCAGACGTTCTCCTGTTGTTTTGTATTATTGCAGCTATCGGATGGAATCAATACATGGGCTACACAGGTTGCCATCACAAGTAAAATCATAAGGAAAACTACACCAGTAAAATATGCCTGTAGAAAACGGCTTATGCCACAATAGGAAAGCAGAGTACTCAAGATAGTCAGAGTAGCCTCGCTTGCTATGCTAACATCAGCTGTCTAATGCCAGAGACACTTTCATAACAGCGTTGTGATGCCAAACAGCGTCAGTTCAGACTGAAACACATTCACTTATGGTGAGGGCGGATATGCATCAGCTGCCTGTGTGACAGTCAGACAGTGAATACTTTTCAGCGAACCCCGCCGTGAGTTAACGGGAGACTAAATGCTCGTAAATGATGATGCAGCTCCACTTGAGCTCCACTCGGCCTCTGAGCGGTGCAAACACAAAGGGTGCTACAGGCTAGAACCAGAAAAAGCGCCAGAAAAGCAAAAGATCGGCTCTTGAACCGGATCCAGTTTGGTGGAAAAGGGGAAAAATTGTCTGCAAAGGCTAAAATCCTTGTGTTCCCTCCATAGGAAGTTTCTCTCCAATACATTCTCCCCCCCTGCCTGAAATGCCTCAATTGGATTCCTTTGTTTACTTTCTGAATATAGTGACATCACTATGTAACACTCACTTTTCTATTGGCTAGAGCTCTCACATGTTGTACTGGATAGGCTAAGGGGCGGGACATCTCTATATAGTATACCAATCACAACGGAGCCGGCCAGCTAACCAATCAGATCAGACTGGGCTCTGATTTTAGACAGAGGGTAAAAAGAGGTGCTGCAGCACAGGCAGTATGAGAAACATAAAGAACTTTTTGAACATTAAAGCATGGAGACAAACACATTTCTGTTATAAGACTATTAAACAGTTAATAAAAGTGATATGAAATGTAACAAATTACCAAGCAATGTCCTGATAACATTATTTTAGAGCATTAAAGACATCTAAAATATTGTTATTTAGATCATTAAGATGGGGTATGTCACAACAAACAACAGTCACAAGAGGATTGAGGATATAGGGATATAGAAGTCAATAAGGATGAGTTAAGACACACCCACACAGGCCAAACATGATGTCCTACCATGCAAAACCTGTTGAAAACTGCAGTGTGGGCGGACCAAGATGAATTTTATGGGTTGCGTCCAAAATAATTCCCTAACTTCTCTCTAGGGAACTATATTTACTGTCATCATTTCAAGGCAAAAAGGACAGAAGTTATGTGTTCAGATATTTCTCATCTTTTGTCTCTTTGCCATTACCTTCTTTGTTCTGGGAAAAATGCTACATTACCAATATGCAAAATGTATAATTACTTTTCGCCACCAAAAAAATAAATAAATTGATCTCATCTGTTTGTTTGCGCCGTAATATCAAGTGCAGTATGTTTTGTGAATCAGACCTTGAGACGGTGAAGTTAGAGGTTTGCGAGTGCTATCAGCGGCCAAAGACACCATTGAACTGATCCCTAATATCTGATGAATATTGACATTCATACAGGCCTGAAAACAAAACCTCTTTTGGTAGATATAATAAGAATAATAAAGATGAAGTGAAATTACCATTTGACTATGGGCCACTCCGTTGTTTAGTGAAAGGTTTTTAAATGACTATCATTGACACCTACTAAGTGCATTTAATTTATTCTCCTAATTAAAGTTCTTAGTCAAGAATACTTCCTCTCTCTCAAATTAAAGAGGCATTGTAAAGAATAAGCAGCTTGATTACATGACCTGACTACAGTTATCAGAGAGACTGATAAAAGGTTTGCACCCTTATTGTTAAACCGGGCAAAGTTTATTAATAGACGCCCCCCCCCCCCCAGAAAAAAAGTATTGTGAGAATGAAAATAAATGTGCTTTAGCATCAGCACAATCGAAACATAATTTGCATAACCATTCACACCATCAGTCTCTTACCTCCAGCACTCCTCTGCTGCTTTCGGAGTGGCAACTATTTCAGATGTCATAATGTTTCTCTAACGCTCATGTTTATGCATTATCATTCATTAGTGGTCACGATATTTTGTGTTTTGTAAGCAGCGCTCAGTTTCAGTAGGGAAGGAAATAAAATAAACCCAAAAAGAAAATAAACTTTAACCATTTTAAATCTTATTATCAGGTTTTGAAGCCCCCGGAGATGTGAGTCATAGCCTCTCGCTGGAGAGACTTTGACTCACTCACTGTTAATGATCCTACTTTCTTTGAGTTCATTCTCTTGACGCTGAGGCCTCCAAAACAGACTAAAGTCAGCTTCCAGGCAGAGACAGATTAGGCGACTCTTGTCAGGTTGGACTGGCGTGTGATGAGCTCAGAGAGTCAAGTGTCCCTCCCCCAATCTGTGAGTAATCAAAGTGATGTTGTCACCCTTGCAACATGGGGAGTCCAAAGCACATCCATTTGAACTTGGAGGAAATGTCTGTCTTCTCTTATCCTCCTCACTTCTCCCCTCTTTCTTACCCAGAATGCATTGCTCTTAGAGCCCTTACACTAATAAGCTTTTATCTCCAGTATGGATAACACAATACTTGAGCTTCTGAGCCAAGATAGCTGGCAGATTTGCTTCAAAGAACTCATTCAGGTAATAATCACAGCGATGACAATCCCTCTTTTCTTTACTCTCTGTCTGCATCACTTTATGTGGCCTGCTAATTGAAATATGCTTGTGTAACAAATGTAAATATGCAGTAGTGTTTGGTGTTACAGAGGCTAATATTTTCTATGTAATTTATTTTATTATAATCACATAATTTCTGTGTTTTGTATCTAGCAAAAGTTAATACATTACTTTTTAGGCCTCAAATCAGTGGGCGGAACATCCAAAATGTAGTCCCTGTACCCATACAAATGTTTTTGTGGGGATTACCCCCCACCCTTTATATTGTGTCACTCACATTTTCCTCTTCCCTTTTTGTTAACGTGTTTCACGGAGGAGGTTAGCTGCACTGTTTTTTGACATTTCTGCATTAAGCTGTGTACATGTGTTTATGCTGAATGATTTCTTTCTTATTTAATCTGTGCAGGAGCTGAAGTGTGAGGGCATACAATATAGTAACTGATTTGTTGTTCATCTGTTGTCAGAATAAAGGGGTATCAAATACATCAATATGCTGACTCGGGTCTTATCCTTCCACAACGCAGACACCGCTAGTCGACACCGGGTACACTTGAATATCATTTAATTGTTAGTGTACTCAATTGTACTTCATGAAATGTGGCTGCAACTACGAATAGTGTCACTGTTCGTTTCACATATGGCTTTACATAAATGGTGGGTCACTGCTGCATCTACTTACTTTATAGAGTCAAATAAGCTGGCTAATATGCAGAGAACAAATGCATTTTAAGCCAAGCCGTGGTCACACAAGACAAATGACAAATAATATTAATTGAACAGCAGGTTCATTTAAGCAGGACTTTGTCAGGTTGAAACAAATAGTGTTTGATGTGGCTCTTTGGTCTAGGCGTATGATTCTCGCTTTAGGTCCCAGGTGCAAATCCCGGACGAGCCCATGACAAGGAATGAAGTGAGTTTGCTGCACAAATTGGGTAATGTGTTTGGTATGTGCTTGTCAACTTCACCAATGAAGGCCTTTTTGATTTTGTTGAAAGGCACTGCTAGATGTTGACTTTAGTGAGCAACTAGGGTTAAGTGAAAGAGATGTCTGTTTCACCATTTGACAAATGCTGAGGCTTGCCAGTAACATTGTATTGCTGTGAGTTCCACTGCTTTGCAGAGACGCCATGATGGTTTTTAGCCAAGGAAAAAACTAAATACAGACAGACTTCTGCAATAAGTCCCCTCTACTGCATCTGGTGCTATGATAATGTAAAAATACAAATCAAGATCTGTTCACACTTGTAATAATATCAATTATATGGGGTGCATTTAAACAGGATTTTGTTGGCTCGACAAAGCCAACAAAATCCCCCCAAGGTAGGGTGTGAACCCTACAAAGCAAACTTTAACTGATCGAAACAAGAAGACTGACAGCAATGTTTGCAATTTGACCAATGCTGTTGGTCAAATTGCCAGGAACATTGTGTTGTGATGAGGCAAAACATGTGCAAGGAATATCTTAGCTGAGAACCCTTTGGTTTCTAGCTGAGCCATGTCCATGTTATCACATGCCTTATAATGGCAATTATATCTGAGGTGCAGGCAACAAAGACAGTGTGTGATGAGTTGATCTACAGTAGGGGTATGATTTTTGCTTCTCGGTTCAAATCCCAGACGACATTAAAAACTCCAATGTAGCCTCAGTAGCATCAGTGTTTACTGAGCTAAAGATGTCATATTGAGAGGACTGTGTTCTTTATAATTTGACAATGCGATGATTGTTCCATCTCACTGCACCTTTCAAATCTGTCTGTCCTCTGTCCACACTGAAGTTAAAAAGCCGCTAAGATGTACCTCGTGTTTTAAAGGGGTTTTTCAATGGGCTAAAGAAGCATGACAATTTGGGAGTGACAATACTTTTATTTATCAGTCCTGAAAACTGAAGTGGGATAAAGAAGGTGGTCCCAAACAGTGACACACACACACTACACACACAGGAAGCCAGATACTTACTTGTAGCACACTCCTGTGCCACCGGCTGCTCCCTCATTGATACAAGTCACTGCCGCAACAAGCAGCCTTTTGGCTCTACGTCTGTACACCATCACATTCTTTCCTCATTGTTGACTGAAAGAATCTCTTTTGTTGAATCACCTAACAGGGATTTCAAACAGATCAAATATTGACAAACACAGTGAAAGAAAAGAAAGATAGAATTATTCTTTTGACACAAGGTGCAAGAAAATACAGAGGAAGGCCGTCTGTGTGTGTTTGTTTGTTTGTTTGTGTGAGACTCTTTCCCTTTATCTGGATGGAGATATGTCGCCTAAGAGACCCTTTAGTATACAGAATGATGAATAATCACGGGAACACAGTTTTATCTGACAAGTGAGACAGCGTACAGCAGCTCTATGTCTGATGGTTAGTAATTGTATTGACTCATAGCAGGGTTATATCATGTTCCTATAGCAGTTAGTCTTAAAGAAGTGAAAGGATTCGCTTTACGGGTGTAATATAAAAAACGTAATTTTTTAAAATTTTGTGTCGATAGTGAATAACTGGCAGAATTACAGAAAATCTACGGAGCCTTTTAGTGTTTATCACCTCAGTGTTTTGGTTTCACAGTCAGCAAATGTAACTGTTTTGGTTCAGTTTCCCGGTCCTCATACTGTTTTCAGTTATTAAAAAATGTAGGAAAAGTTATAAACTAGCTGGTGAATATGTACAATACAGAACAACTGTTCCCTCAGGAGTAGACAGTTACCAGCCATTTCATGGTAGTGAGACGATTTGTGGAAACCTGACCTCGCTGTATAAAACTCTTGTGAAATCTTGGATAATAGAAGCCTCATGGAACTTTTAAAACTAAAGACAGGGTTGGTGTGTTACTTTCATTGGTATTTTTAGGAGGTGTCTGAGCACACAAACAGAAGTGGTTGCCATCCAATAGCGTTTGATACAAAATCGCAGCAGGGATTTTTATAACTATAAACAAAGAAAAAAGGTAACTGTATTCCTTACGGTCACATTTAAAAAGTATTTATCAGATTACTGTTAGGTTTCTCAAAAATGCGGATTACTAGCAAGATTACAATGTTACTGAGCAAATATTTTGTATTTTGTTTGTATTTCTCCTCTGTAAGCTCTACTGCTCTGTAGGCTAACACTTTAAATGTGAATCTATATGCCTACTGCCTGAATCTGCTTTATGGTTTTCACTTTCTTTCATTTGTTCTTTTTTTATTCAGTAGGTGAACCTATAATTATGTTCATAAAATAATGAGTGAGCTTTACTGTGTGTATTAAAGTAAAACGGATCATTTTATGTCAGCTCAGATTTGAGTTCTACTTTTTTAAACTGTAGTATTTGCTCATGTGATTCATTGTTGTACAGGCTCCTGCCTGAATATGTTTCATGAAAGGCAGGTTTTCATATCAACATAATATCTGAGCAGAGGACATATTTTTGATTCTAAATATCTTGGTTTAATCTTTTCTAAGGTTACATTGATCTGTTGTCTTACATAATACACTTCAGTAAAGGAGTATCTCATTATTATTCTGTTTTGGTTTATTGGCATTGCATTTGATGTTGAGGTAATCGGAAGTGAAAAGTAATTGTAACAGAATACATTTTTTAAGTAACCCTCCCAACCCTGATGCTAATGTTGCTCTATTTCTTCTGGATGTGTTGGCTGTTATGTTGTGTTTGTAACTTGTTGTACTTTCTCCAAGTCAAGAAATATATTACCGCAGGTTAAATGGACTTCAAGAACAAAAAAGCCAATTTTAAGCTCCTACCCTTTTCTACAAAAACAAAAAGAGGAAGATATAAGGCTGTGTTTTAGTCTCATCATATATTCATGGTTCTCTCCTGTGGGAGGGCTGTAAGATATTGTCTTAGAAAAGGGGGAATTTACGATACGATGCAACATAGTATATATATTCTAAGTGAAGTTAAGACTCACAACTGTCTGCTACAGTGGAATTAATGACACCAATATAGAGGCCACATAAACCAAACTAAAGGTCTGTTGGGCTGAGAAAAACAAGGTGAAATTGGAACTACAGTTTGTGCCGGAGGCAATAATATCTCCTTTAGATTTAACAGGCTGATTCATTGGCAGTTGCAACACTTTGCAGCTATTGCTATTGCAAATCAACTGAGTGACGAGCACCATGATTTCTTAGTCTTCTGTCCCAAAGCAACAGTTGGATTGTACACAGTATAATGTGTGTGTGTGAGTGTGTGGATGGAGGAGGTAAACTGGCCACAGCATTGTCCCAGTGGAGTCACTAAAGACTTTCGACTCGAGTCATTGATTCTAATTATAATTTCATCTCAAGGCTGTATATTTAGAAGAAAGGAGCCACTTGTGCACATAAAGCACTTAAACAAGAACACACACACAATTGATTTGTAGTCCACTTTGTTTTGCTGCTTAGATGCTGGGCATCAGTTCTGACAATTTGATTAAGTCATTGCCAAATAGGGGTACGGAGAGAATAAAGAAGCCCATGTCACAAAGACGATGTATACAGACGCAATACTAAGTCCTAAAAATCAACTTAAAATAAATCCCCAAAGTCATGGTGAGATTATTAAATCATTTATTTCAAGCAGAGCTGGTGCTACACTGGAAAAGTACATGTCTTTAATAAATGTTTTCTCTTAGCACAAAGGACATTTGTTTCTGCTGAGAAGAGAAGTGAGCCAGAAGTGTCTAACTGACCGTCCTAATCCTAAGAGCTGGTTGAAATATATTTTAACGTTAAAAAAAGGAGGTTAAATGCTTCCTCCATTATCTCCTTTAGCATAAGGTGAACTGGGCCGGCGTTTACAAAATGAAAGGACATAATCCCATCTGTCAAAACAACAGCAACATTTAAAGAACATGTCAGTCCTATGTCAACAACATCCAGCGACACATTATTACGTTACCTAGTTTAGGTGCATTGCAATTCTCTTAGCACCGCTGTTTTCTTTTCATAAATCCTTAGTACATTTCCTCCACATCATTACATTTGTACAAAGGACTATAATAACTGGATTAGAACATAAAGAAACCAGTTCAAGAAAGCAAGAATCCTTCAGGTCCATGAGCTACTGTATCAATAAGTCAAATCTTTGTTAGTGCTATACTATTGTGCTACATCTTTCCTAGACCTCTAGACATTTTGGTAAAACTGGGTAAGGGAACATTTGACCTTTTTGACCATTTACCACAGTCAAGCAAAAATTGGCAAAGCAAGGTCAGCAAACTGAACAAGACTATGTTGTTTAGTGAAAGGATCATTCAGGTTAAATCTTCATATACTGTATAAGGGAAGCATAAAAAACAGCGGACAAATGCCATCGTCCGGTCAACCAATTCACACATAACTCCATTAGGAAGACAATTGTTGCATCGAGAGCCATGTGGGTATCATAGATGTCTGCTTGAACTACTTTGCCAACTAACATGAGAAAAATACTATGTGTGTAGAACATGTATAACCAATACAGCCCCAACTGTATCATGCTAGCAGGGAGGAAGTTAGGCTAAACCAATGGTTTGAATTTATTTTTGCCTATTCTGAAAATAGTCTATTTGAATCATATGTGCATGGTGGGGTTTTAAAATGGCATAAGCCGACAGTGGTAAAAAAAAAGATCACAATTGTGATCATGTCTGATCATGCTTGTCCCTTTGGTAGACATGTCATGGTATTGAGACTACTTTTTGACCTTGCTGTTTGAAATTGTGTAAACTATAGGACAATCATAGCCTCATTAATATTTACAACCACAAACACAATATATAGCTTTCTTAGGATTATTGGCTACAGCTGTTTTTTTTTGAGTACTTTCAAGATAATTGCTTGATGAGTGCATGACATTTTTTCCTTTAAATACCCCAGTCAAACAAATAGTGTACAGCTCCATGGACTCTGTGTTCCCCCAGTAGACGAGTACAGTCTGTGCTTGTTTGTGTGTCTGAATGTGTCCACGCACATTACTGTGTGTGGGCCTTTTGTGTTCAAAAAGCAGTGTTTGAAGAGCTCCAGGTAATTACCGCCTCCCTCTGCTCTCGCCACAGGAAACACACTTCATTAGAAACAGAGCGTCCAACGTCAACTGTGTGTGTAGTATCTGTGGGGGACCTCTGCTGTGAGAACAAGGCAGTCAGAAGAACACACCAGTTATCTACAAACTAGTGTGTGTAAAACCGGCTGAGAAAAGGCCTACTGGTGTGGGATGTAGCACTCAGTGTTGACAACGCCAAGCTATGGATTTTCTGACCAGAGGCACTGCAAGCCAACTGTCACTGACTTTGGCTTTGTTTTCAGAACATCTCATCCATCTTGTGTCAGTTGGGCTGCCTACAATGCTACACAGTAGAACGAGTGGGAAACTGTTTTTTTGTATTGTTCAAGACAAAGGTGTGTGCCTTGATCCAAGATTCAACGTCTTTATTGGTATATGCACAATGTCTACAGTGTAGTTCTGGCAATGAAATGAAATCTTAAGTCCCGAGCTACTACAACAATGCAACACAGTATAATAGGACATAAAACAATAAGACAATTAAAGCAATATAAATAAAATAAATATATTTCACTTTATTTGTTGAAAACAATCCTAACTTTCTAGAGGCTTTAAAAATGTTCCCTTCCCTGCTTTCTCCTCTTCGTTGCATTTGTGCTTGGATAAAGTTTTATCCATCTGAAAGTTAAAAAACAATTCCATCTGAAAGTTAAAAAACAATCAGCTGTTCATCTTTGTGTGGCAAGGCGCTGGATCACAGCCCAGACTGGGTAGGCTACATAACTTTGGGGGATTAAAACCACCAGCAATCACCGCGGCTCGCTGCTACAGTACACATAAGACAAGACAAAAACACTGAACAATATGTAGAAGACAGACCAAACACTCTGACTGGCAGCATCCAGCTATGTTAGGGTGACCAGATTTGAGGTGGCGAAAAAGAGGACACTTGCGATTGTTGGGGGGGAAGTCTAA
Organism: Eleginops maclovinus; assembly: GCF_036324505.1. Classification (NCBI taxonomy): domain Eukaryota; kingdom Metazoa; phylum Chordata; class Actinopteri; order Perciformes; family Eleginopidae; genus Eleginops; species Eleginops maclovinus. The sequence continues at coordinate 22,449,706 of NC_086371.1, forward strand.
GTACAGTAGACTTCTGTGCAAAGCGCCATTCAATTTAAGGTACACGCTTAATGGTCCCATGAAAAACTGTGAAAACCGGACGTTTTCATGAATTTATAAAACCCCCCCGGACGCTCCGGACAGGACATAAAAAGAGGACATGTCCGGGCAAAAGAGGACGTCTGGTCACCCTAAGCTATGTGCTGTCAGTCTCTGTTTACTGTATTCCCTGCTAGAATGACATCAAAAAATAAAAAATGACCCTAGCTGAAAATATGATATTTTTACAGCCCAAACCTTTTGTTATTGTTGGTTAAAAGGTTTATCTGGCCTACAAACATGATATGCTCTCGCTTTTCACTATAACCATTTTGCAACATTTTAACATGCTACGTAGCACGTCTGCTCCGTATCTAATCAACAGAACAGAAGTACTCCAGGCCTGCAGGGGGAGTACTTGGTGTAGACCAGACTATAAACTTTGTTTTTGAAGTGAGAAAAAACTTTGGAAAAGTGGAATAAAGATATGAATAAAATGGTTGGGAGATTTGGCATTATCCTTATAAATATTGTCAAGATGTAGTGCGCTATTTCAGTGTGCTTGAGTTTTAAAAGAGTATGCTAGCAACAACATTGTGCATCCCATTTTATATTGAAATCTTGGCTAACATTAGCCACTGTCAGGATTTAGGAAAGAACCCAGGTGCAGAAGCAATAAGCAAAAGCTGTTAACAAAAATGCAGACAAAAAAGGTAAAACGAAGGAAAAGGGCGGGTGGCCCGGGAGCAAAGCAGAGGCCGTGAGGCCGGAGACGACAGGAAATTGGAGAGGCTGGAGTCGGCCGGGCCGCCGAAAGGGCAGCAGGGGCTGGAGTCGTCCGGGCCGCCGACAGGGCAGTAGGGGCTGGAGTCGGCCGGGCCGCCGACAGAACAGGCGGGGCTGGAGTCGGCCGGGCCGCAGACAGGACAGCAGGGGCTGGAGTCGGCTGGAACGCAGCTGGAAACATGGCGGCTAGGGCCGAAACTTGAGCCGGAAGCTTGGCTGCCGTTTGAGTCGGAAGCATCACTGCTGTGACCCGAGGTTTCAGGATAGGGTGCAGGCTTTCTGGGGAAGTGACAAATGTCCTTAAATATTCCGGCAGTGAGCTAACGAACCATGGCTTCTCTGCCACTTCCTGGTGTGCACGAAGGAGAGCTGCATCTTGAGCCTCTTTAGAAACTGCTTTCCTCCATTCTCCCAAAATACACAAAATTTGGTACGAAAACTCCACCAGAGCATCATCCAAACATACTGCTGGGTCCATCTTTGGTCGCGTCATACTGTCAGGATTTAGGAAAGGGCCCAGGTGCAGAAGAAATAGAGGAGGCAGGGGTTCAAATGTAACAAAGGGCGAGCTTTTATTTCTAAAAAAGCTGTTAACAAAAATGCTGTTATCAAATTAAAACACAGACAAACCAGTGGAAGAGGGAGGCCTGAAAAGGGAAGATCCAAAAGGGTTCAGGAAACAGGCAAACGACAAACAACGACGACAACGCGACAAGACAAATACAGAGGAGGGTAACCACAAGACAAGAAACAGCTGGGAAGGGGGAGGAGACACACAGGGGCAACAGGTGAGCATGATCAGACAATCAGACAGGAGGGAAAATAAAGACAGGAAGTAAACTAAACAAGACAGGAAGTGAACAAGACAAGACAGGAAGTGACAAAACAAGACACATTTCAAAGTAAAACAGTAAACTAAAAATACAGAAACTGAGATCCTGACAGCCGTAGTGGAAAGTGCGTTAACTACTAGACCTGAGTGTCTCAGTCTTTCATCTGCTAGGGACCATCATAAAAGCAAGGTTGAGAGAGGACAGCTGGAAATGACTGGAATATAAATGTAAAGAGGTAGGTAGAAAAAGAACAGAAGCAAAGGCATGGTTGATACAAAGTGAAAATGTGACAACGGAAATTATAGGGAGTGGATATTAGAAATGCAATGATGAGAGGTGAAGGACATTGCATGCTCTAGAATAAATAAATAGCCTACAAAGTTGTCTTTAAAAAGAAATTAAGTATTGCCTGTAATCAAGTTGAGCTGTAATTTTTCCAAAAGAGCAAGTTTTGAAAGTTAAATTTGAGATAAAACGTTTTTATTAAAACAAGCTTGCAATGTTTCTCACTGTTAGCTAACCTTGTCTACCAAAAAGGAGAGAAACGTTTTTATCAGACTTAACCTAATTTGTACACTGCTTGTTAGTTAAACTGAGCTGTTAAAATTAACAAATGTAATATTAACTGCCATTTATTTCAGAAGAACAGCTGTGTTGTGTTCTACTGCTCTTTAGCTAACCTTGGCTAGCTGAAAGCAATTAAGCTAAGTCTAAACATTTTAGCTGGCTAAAAATGAAATTATTTAGTATTTTTTTATTGCTCGTTAGCTCGTTAGACAGTAATAAATGGATGAAGTTTAGCTGCATTGTTTTTTTATTAGAACAATATTTATTTATTCCCATTTGTTTGCTGCTAACATAAATAGAAGCGCAAGCATCATTTAAAATGATAAAGGCTAGATTTAATTTAAAATGTTTAGGAAATGTTATTTTATTCGAAGCCCAGGAGTCGATTTAAAAGAAAAACGAAGTGAAGCTCCTCATATAAGTTTTAAAGGAGTATTTCATAAAAGGATGCAGCGGTAGGCTTTACAAAAGTTTCACAGCTGTGGCTCTGTAGCTCAGAACACACTTGAACAGGCCCACACCATGAATAGGATTCACGAGGTGTGTACTGTCCGTGGGTCTGAGCAAAAGAGGTCTATTCTTTAGTTGCATTACTCTTTGTCCAGGGGTCGCCTCTTCCTATTGGTCGCCTCGAATCGTAACAGTACTTCCGGTCAGTTTAGTGATTACGTGGCATTGGGTCGTCTCCCTTCTTAGGGTATTACAGCGGAAATAAGGAGAATTAAACATTGTGTGTTTAATGTATAACACCACAAGTAATTCCCCTATTTACTCTGTCCAGATTCTGTCCGCTAAGGAAACCAACGCTAAAACAGTGTTGTATACATCCGGTTACAATAATAAACAATTTCAAAATAAGATTGTATTTCCAAATAAGACAGTGTTGTGGTTACTCTTAATATTGATTATTATTTCTTACAAATGTTTTTAATACTTTGCAATAGTTATTTTTTTCATTAATTACCAAGTGTAATATATTTTGGATTTTTGAGCAGTGAGTCAGTGGTTACGCTCATATTCAGAATTATTGACTTTTGAGTTGAAGACATCTGTTATAGGCTACACAGAATCAAGCATTTGACACTTTCTAGAGCAGTCTGTTTTCTTTTTAGTACCTCAAAAGAATTTCTAAATATTTCTCGCTAGTTCATGACTGTTACGTGAGTAGTGCCTTTTTTTTTTTTTTTTCGTAGCTCCATATATGTTTTCTCAAAATAATTACCCACAATTGCCCTAATACTGCCAGTGGCCGAAACATATTGGCTTTCCTAAGACAAACAGTTTTTTCAACCTTCTTCTGAAACCTTGTTATATCCGATATATGTTATACATGGATGTGACTGCATGTCAAGATATACCTGTCACACTGAGTTTTATAAATGATTTATTTTCAAATATCATACAGATGGACTGTGGAGCAATGGATCATACTGCAGGAAGGGTTTCAGCGATTTCTATGGATGTTTTCTTTTTTTCTAAATAACTGATGTGTTTCAGTGTTAAACTGACAGCTGCTGTCCACCATGAAGGAGCAACACACCAACGTTTCAGATCAACATATAGGAGGTGAGTTCTAATACCCAGCATACAGGAAAAAAGTATTTCTTAAAGTCTGATAATATTATAAATAATAAATAAATAAAAAGTATATATATATAATTATTTATTTATTTATTTATTTATATATAGATATATCTATCTGATGTGTTGACAAAATAAAAAATAATATATATGTATATATATATATATATATATATATGTATATTGCACTGTATGACATGTTTCTTCATTACCATAAACAGACACACACTCACTGCAGTATATGGAAACAAAGGTGAATACATCCACCACTTAAAGTATTCCCAGACAAAAAACAGAGCTAGAGAAGAAGAAGGAACCCTTAATGGTCCCATAGAGGGGATATGCATTTGACCCATCCTAGTGTTAGGAGCAGTGGGCTGCCATATGTACGGCGCCCGGGGAACTACAGACAGAAACAGTTTAGTTTAAAGCTGTAAACTAGTAACGTAAAAAAAATCAATATATATCTTGAATTTAAGTATTATTTTAACAAATGTACTATATTATTTAAACATTTTTTAAAGATTGAATCTGGTGTGGTTGGTTATGTCTGTTATCCCACATCCCATCAGTATCTACTGAAGACATTCATATTAAAACAACAGCTCACAAACATAGAGTTATGTGTAAAAACAGAAACACAAAAGGCTCAGTAAATTCCCAAAACAGCTGGTAACTGTATTTTTTAAAGAAAAATTATAACCCAAAAGTACATATTGTTAGGGACTATTTTCAGAGGCGGATTAATCCACATTTGGTGTTAGTGTGTATTTGTTGCAGCAGGACGGTTCATGTGACTCAAACTACAGTGTGAGAGTTTATAGTAAAGTTACCCAACAGTGTTGCTTATTAGTGTATTTTCATAATTTTTGTTAAATAATGGAATTTTATGACAGAAGAAATACATTTATAACCTTTTTGTTTATTTGTTGGCAATAAATACCACCAGATATCAATTAAATATGGAATGAACTCTGCACCGGTCTACTTAATGTGGCCTGTTGAAATTCTTTACACGTTTCTTAGGAGTACTACCGGCCATAACAATGTTTGAACTTTTTAATTTAGGTTCATTCAGTTCAAATGGGCATTACTAGTCAAAAAAGCATAAAGAACACTATTGCAGGAACTGCACCTTGATGTCTTCTAGAACAGAATGTCAAGACAGCACTCAGAATATTCTAGCAGTCTAGAACACCTCATACATTCCGACACTCACAAACTGCAGGTCAGATCAAGGCAGACAGGGTTTTGTTCAGCTCTAAACTCATTCAGTCCAGGTTCAACAACACTTAAGTCCAGTTTTAGCTAAAACAAGACTGCAGCCATGTTTAATTTCAGAACAAAGGTTTGTTTTACACTTTCTAAACCATAAAGTTTGACTTATAATAACCAGAAATATGAGTTTGGCTTTGATCTTCTTTGAAAGGGTTTAAAAGGTTATATCAGTAGTAAAGGCACTTTTTGGACGAAATGTGTAACCAAATATATTGTATTTGTCTTTATCCTCTGCAGAACAACACCAATGAAAAGGTTAAGGAGACCAGGAGCAGGCCGCGCTCCATCTCTAGTGGAAGGTAAGAAAAGTGAATTAAAGTAAAGTTAAACTCAACAAATACATCACCTCTATAATGTAACTCAATGTGAGGGGTGTTCTGTTAGACTACAGTACACTGGAAGATGTTTTTCAAATCATTTACATGTATAAAGGAGACACTATATTTACAACCCCCTAAACGTGCTGTAAGTCAATTCAACAACCGTTACTACACTCTCCACTTAAAACTGCAGTTTATTCAGGACAAACGTTTATGGTACATTCATATTTTTGTCCATCCTATTTAAATAATAAGCATTATAGGTTTACAGTTATGGAGAACAGAAAGAAGCCGAAAATCTACACTAGAGAAGCTATTTCTGCTCAATAAATGACTCAAATGTTAAAGCTAATTGATTCATTGGTTGATAGAAAAGTAATCTGATGCTACTTTTGTTAATCCTTAAAGTCAGTCAGTTAAAGGAAAAATGAGGGAAAATGCTCTTTTCAGTTTCCATGGAATTAACTGTAGTTATCTTTGGTTACGACTGAAAAATCAAGACATTACGTTGGACTTTGAGACACTTCTTTCTCTATTATCTGACATTTTAGAGACCACATGCTTAATCTAGAAAAAAATTGGCAGATACACAGATCATTTCTAAAATAAAATATAGATAACAAGTATTTTCAGACCTGAATTCACTGGAATATTGGTCAGTTATTTTTGTGTTCCCTAACTGAGCAATAGTTGTCTCACTGCTTCCTAACATGTGTTCAGAGTGATTAACCCTGTGTGTGTCTGTTGTCTCTCCAGAGTGTCCGTCCCAGACGCTGCTGCCCCTAAGCCGTCCTCTGAGACCCGCACAGGGAGGACTTTGTGGATCTCCCGACTGTGCAGAAGACCACAGGTATGTTTCATAGGAAGCTCCCAGCTTCATATGAACCCATTTATAATCTTTTAGGGTTTTAATTAAGACTGTGAACAAAAGAGGTCTGAGGTTTCTTCTCATGTTGTTTTACAGAAGAAAGAAAGTCTAAAAGGAGGAAAGAGTGAACCGCAGCAGAGGTAAGGACACCCCTTCTCCATCAACAGAGCATGGGGGCCTGTTTTTAGTGGCCTATTTTTTCATATTTAGAGTTTGAACAGGCATTGAATGTATTCATTTTAAAGTAAAGCCTTAATTGATATTAAAATGTCTTGAATCAATGCTTCAAATGTCTTGCTTAGAAATGGGAAGTAAGATTTTATCACAAAGCTATATTCTTGTTTATTTTTAAAAAGTCTCCATGTCTGGCTGTCCCAGGCCTACACCAATTGGATTATAAATGAATGTCTTCTAATAGTGTTTTTAAATTCAGATAGCAGATAACCTTTCACTTTAATGTGCAATGTTCCGGAGGGGCAATTTGTTACAAATATGCTTAAGCTGTGTATATAAGCTGAAAACAATATGGACCATGGTTTTGCTACCCCAGGCGTTTTCACTGTGAACCAAAGTCTTCTTGTAGTGTTTTTCAAAGTGTGTCTCATGCCACTGAACAGTAGACTCATCAGCTGTTTTTATGTTCCTCAGCCAAGCCCCCTCCTTAGCATCGTCAACAGGAGGGAATAACTGCTGCATCTTCTCCTGCTTCAGAGTGAGTCTCACACTGCCACTGCTCCAGTCCAACCATTTCTGAACATTATTTTAAAGAAGTGTGTCGCTGTAACGTTGAACTTCCTGTTTCCTCACAGAGAAATTGTCGAGTCGCACCATGTAAAGGGAGAGAGCAGAGGACCCCTAACACACCTCACAGAAGGTAAGTACACTCATCTCACACCACACATCAGTGTGTGTGTGTGTCACCCAGAATAAAACACACACTGAGCATCTGTTTCTCCCTCCCTGCTGCAGCCCAGCCAAAGAAACTCTCTATGAGGTCACTGAGGTGCAGAGGTTCAATCCCTGCAGTGAGGACGAGGAAGAAGATCTGGAGCAGGAAGCAGAGGAGAAAAAAGAGGAAGAGAGGAGGAAGAAGGATGAGCTTTATCCTCTGCAGAACAACACCAATGAAAAGGTTAAGGAGACCAGGAGCAGGCCACGCTCCATCTCTAGTGGAAGGTAAGAAAAGTGAATTAAAGTAAAGTTAAACTCAACAAATACATCACCTCTATAATGTAACTCAATGTGAGGGGTGTTCTGTTAGACTACAGTACACTGGAAGATGTTTTTCAAATCATTTACATGTATAAAGGAGACACTATATTTACAACACCCTAAACGTGCTGCAAGTCAATTCAACAACCGTTACTACACTCTCCACTTAAAACTGCAGTTTATTCAGGACAAACGTTTATGGTACATTCATATTTTTGTCCATCCTATTTAAATAATAAGCATTATAGGTTTACAGTTATGGAGAACAGAAAGAAGCCGAAAATCTACACTAGAGAAGCTATTTCTGCTCAATAAATGACTCAAATGTTAAAGCTAATTGATTCATTGGTTGATAGAAAAGTAATCTGATGCTACTTTTGTTAATCCTTAAAGTCAGTCAGTTAAAGGAAAAATGAGGGAAAATGCTCTTTTCAGTTTCCATGGAATTAACTGTAGTTATCTTTGGTTACGACTGAAAAATCAAGACATTACGTTGGACTTTGAGACACTTCTTTCTCTATTATCTGACATTTCATAGACCACATGCTTAATCTAGAAAAAAATTGGCAGATACACAGATCATTTCTAAAATAAAATATAGATAACAAGTATTTTCAGACCTGAATTCACTGGAATATTGGTCAGTTATTTTTGTGTTCCCTGACTGAGCAATAGTTGTCTCACTGCTTCCTAACATGTGTTCAGAGTGATTAACCCTGTGTGTGTCTGTTGTCTCTCCAGAGTGTCCGTCCCAGACGCTGCTGCCCCTAAGCCGTCCTCTGAGACCCGCACAGGGAGGACTTTGTGGATCTCCCGACTGTTCAGAAGACCACAGGTATGTTTCATATGAAGCTGGGAGCTTCCTATGAACCCATTTATAATCTTTTAGGGTTTTAATTAAGGCTGTGAACAAAAGAGGTCTGAGGTTTCTTCTCATGTTGTTTTACAGAAGAAAGAAAGTCTAAAAGGAGGAAAGAGTGAACCGCAGCAGAGGTAAGGACACCCCTTCTCCATCAACAGAGCATGGGGGCCTGTTTTTAGTGGCCTATTTTTTCATATTTAGAGTTTGAACAGGCATTGAATGTATTCATTTTAAAGTAAAGCCTTAATTGATATTAAAATGTCTTGAATCAATGCTTCAAATGTCTTGCTTAGAAATGGGAAGTAAGATTTTATCACAAAGCTATATTCTTGTTTATTTTTAAAAAGTCTCCATGTCTGGCTGTCCCAGGCCTACACCAATTGGATTATAAATGAATGTCTTCTAATAGTGTTTTTAAATTCAGATAGCAGATAACCTTTCACTTTAATGCGCAATGTTCCGGAGGGGCAATTTGTTACAAATATGCTTAAGCTGTGTATATAAGCTGAAAACAATATGGACCATGGTTTTGCTACCCCAGGCGTTTTCACTGTGAACCAAAGTCTTCTTGTAGTGTTTTTCAAAGTGTGTCTCATGCCACTGAACAGTAGACTCATCAGCTGTTTTTATGTTCCTCAGCCAAGCCCCCTCCTTGGCATCGTCAACAGGAGGGAATAACTGCTGCATCTTCTCCTGCTTCAGAGTGAGTCTCACACTGCCACTGCTCCAGTCCAACCATTTCTGAACATTATTTTAAAGAAGTGTGTCGCTGTAACGTTGAACTTCCTGTTTCCTCACAGAGAAAGTGTCGAGTCGCACCATGTAAAGGGAGAGAGCAGAGGACTCCTAACACACCTCACAGAAGGTAAGTACACTCATCTCACACCACACATCAGTGTGTGTGTGTGTCACCCAGAATAAAACACACACTGAGCATCTGTTTCTCCCTCCCTGCTGCAGCCCAGCCAAAGAAACTCTCTATGAGGTCACTGAGGTGCAGAAGTTCAATCCCTGCAGTGAGGACGAGGAAGAAGATCTGGAGCAGGAAGCAGAGGAGAAGAAGGAAGAAGAGAGGAAGAAGGAAGAACAGAGGAAGAAGGAAGAAGAGAGGAAAAAGGAGGAGGAGCAGAACAACAAGTTGGAAAAGGTGAAGAAGGAGGCACAGACGAAGAAGGGGGAAGAAAAGAAGAAAGAGGAGGAGCAGAAGAACAAGTTGGAAGAGAGGAAGAAGGAAGAAGAGAGGAGGAAGAAGGATGAGCTTTCTGTGATCGGGGGGAAGAAAGGAAGAATAATCAAGCTTCCCACAATCAAGGAGAAGGAGGATGAAAGTACGGTGAAGATCCAGGACTCGTCCTCCATCAGGTAAGGCCACCCGGTCTTCATTCAAAACATCAACACATGTAGGGCAGGGATTCACCTGAGGGGTGGCTGAGTTAGATTCCAACACTTGAATCAGGCCGCTACAGATTTATATTCAAATTTATGAGCTGTGTATATGTTTGGACAACATTTAGAACTGCCCTTATTTGACTCTGCTTTAATTGTCTCTGTTGGTTCCCAATGCAAGTTTAGCACAGATATTAATCACAATGTACTCGCCTAAGAGTTTTCCACAGCTCCATGCCTAACATGTTTACTGACGGTATGTGTTTCTCTCTCTGTAGGAAAATAGAGCCTCAAGTCCCAATCAAAGCGGTGAAGAAGGCGGTCCGCTTTGAGAGCCGCGCACCTCCGCAGGCCTGGCTTGGGTGAGTAGATCTGCAGAAAAACACACAAAAAGCTGTGGATTTAATTTATTCTGGTGCTAAACTGCTAGTTGCTGTTAATGTATAAGCTTCCAACAGAGACTGACGTTAAGACAGTATTCATGGGAACTGACCCTGATGCGAAATCAATTGACGCTTTAGCTGCTTTAGTTTTTTCCTGTTCATGTCCTGTAAGTCCTGGCTAACGGATGATGCATGCTGACGTGTTTCTCTTGTGTGTCAGGTTTCCGAACCCGGGCAATCTGTGCTACATGAACTCCAGCTTGCAGGGCCTCCTCGCGCTGAAGGACTTCATCAGAGACATCAGCAGACAGGAGGACGTGTGGAGTTACCTACCAGAGGCTGAAATCATCAAGTACATACTCACACCCATTCTCGGTTTCCCCCCTTGTGAGGCCTGCATGTTTCCCCCTATTGTGGGGTCCGTCTTTTTTTTGTACACTTAATAACAGCAGGAACTATTTTCCCCCCACCCTCTGCAGAAGATTCATAGACATCGTGAGGTGTCACGGCTCTGCTGACCCCATCTACAAAGTCCAGGCCCTCCTCAAGTTTAAGAAAGCCCTCTCGATCGGGGCTCCTGAATTTACAAATAACAACCAGAAAGTAAGTCCTCCACTTTGCTTGTCTTTGTTCCACCTCCTCCTGATATCTCTGTGCGTCTAACCCTGTGTGTGTCTCTCTGTGATCAGGACGCTCACGAATTCCTCACCACCATCCTGGACCAGATGAGGAGTGTGGCCCCGCTGCTGCAGGATATCGCTGCCATCCTGGGGAGGAGCTACAGATGCCCCGTAGAGGAACACATGGTGTTCAGGATTCAGAACACCAGGACCTGCAGGAGGTAAGAGCACGGAGGAGAGAGTTTCACGCCGTCATTTCCGGGACTGTTCTCTGTGACTTCTGGGTTCATGTTTAAAATATAACACTGTCATAATTACAGCATGAATTATTGAGCTAGAGCAAAACTGTGTTTAAGGTCCACTAATATCTAATCTGTACATCTTTAGTCCAAATTTAAGAAATTCCCTCTAAAAGTTCCGGAATTTAGCATTAGCCTCTGTTAGCTTACAGTCATGAAGTGAGTCTGAATCACTCCCTTGTGAACTCAGTCACTGCTACTTATATAAAGTGAGCTTCAGACACTCACACTAGTGGACAGTAAATGTAAAGCACTACACTGTCAATAGGGCGCAGTATCGTAGCGGTATCCAATTCAAAATGTGCCTTTAAGAAGTAGTATTCTGCTCTGTGTTGATAAGCTGGACCCCTTTGTCCCGTGGCTGTGAGCTAACTGTGTACTGTCCCTTTAATGTGCAGCTGTGGAGCCGGGTCAACACGGGAGGAAGTCTACACCAACCTGTCACTCAAACTGCTGCCTGGAGCCTCAGTGGAGGAAATGCTCCAGGTCTACCTCATGGTAACACACACACACACACACACACACACACACACACACACACACACACACACACACACACACACACACACACACACACACACACACACACACACACACACACACACACACAGACAGAGGATACCTTTACTTTTTACATACATATTTGCAAATATAACAAAAGTTAGCCTAAATTCCACTGGATGCACCTGTATGCCACATTTAGACTCTCTTTAATACTTTTTTCTTATTTTGGTTTTATATTATTGAAGTGTATTTATCTCAATTTAGTTTTTAATTATTTAAAAATAATGTATTCATTTATTTTATATATTTATATAAATATATAAAATAAATGATGTATACATATATTATTTTTCTTCATATTCTTGGTTTGCTGTGCCATGACATTGAGAACTTGTCTGCAATGTTTGGTTATTTCAGTGTTTTTTAAATAAAGATTAAAAAAACATAGTTCAGTCTTACACACACACCAGACACAGTCCTTGTGTCCACAGTAACTAACAGCATGTTGTGTGTTCAGGAGACGGAGCTGGACTTCAGGTGTGACTGCGGGTCCAACAGGTCGGTCCAGCAGCCCGCCTTCAGGACCCTGCCAAAGTGAGTGGCTCTACTTCACAGTGACGATATATGAAGTGTTTAATTTAAATGAAGCAGATCTCCTGACAGTTTATGCTTTTCTTTCTGTCCACAGAGTTCTGATGCTGCATGTGAGGCGGATCTGTTTCACTCCCAGCATGCAGCTGGTGAAGCTGAGTGACCCGGTCACAGTCTACAAGGAGCTGATGGTGACCTCCAGCGAGGTGAGAACCCAGTTTGGTTCTTTGTTTTTTAAACTGTGTGTGTGTGTGTGTGTGTGTGTGTGTGTACCTAACCGTTGTCACTGTGCTCCTCTCAGGATTTTGGGTGGTACAGCCTGGTGGGCATCATCAACCACTTTGGAAACCATGCCGACAGTGGTAAGAGTTTATTTCTTGTTTATTTTAGGATTTTTATTATGAATTCAGTTTTTCTCTGAACATTCCCCCCCTCCCTGGCCCCATATTAAAATGTTTTTGTACCTACAATGACCCTAATATGCCCAGTATTGAGGACCTGTGATCTAACAGTCAATTGTCTCCTGTCAGGACACTACATCAGCGACGTTCTCCATCCCGAGGCAGGGCTGGATGACCCCTCTGACAGATGGCTGACCTTCAACGATGGAGAAGTCTTTAGCAACACCGGGGACGCTGTGTGTCAGCAGAGGAGAGAGACTGCCTTCATCCTCCTCTACCAGAGAAGACAGGTAAGAGGGCCGAGCCCCACAGGAAGTGAGCCGGGCGTCAACATGAACATCCGTAGTGGCCAAACTACAATTCTGTCATTGGGCCAAAAAATACTTTTTCCCATTGAATTACTTTGGCAAAGAGATATTTGTAAATCAGAGTATATGTTTTCCAAGCTAACCAACAGCCCAGTTCCAACTTGAACAGCGCTTTACTTAGATTATTCATTCCTAAAAGTTGTAAAATGTGCTTGAAGCCGTAACCATGCATCTGTCTGAGACCCAATGTGACGGAGCGGTTTGGAGGCGGGGATTAAGGAAAACTCAAGTCTATTGGCTCAGGACTTTGTTCCTAAGAATCAATGTAACAGACTTGGCCCCGCCTCCAAAGCTGCGTCCAGCTCTACTGACCTCCATGAAGAGGAGAGTCACTTCCTGGACTCAGACTGACTCTGGTCCTGTTTAGACTCTCTGTCCTGACTCTGAGTGTTCTGTGTTCTCAGTTGTAGGGGGTCGGCGGGGGTAGGCAGCGGGCCAGAGAGGAGCCCAGGGGAGCGGCTACGGGGGGGCCAAAGAGGTAAGTGTGAGTTAACCTCTCTGTTTTCCCAGCTGGTGGACGGAGAGACCGAGGGTCCGGACGAGATCAGGAAGTTCTGTATGTTAGCTGACATACACATGAAACCGAGGACTTGATTGAAAAATGTATTGACTGAAATAGTTTGAATGTGACCATTTACCCAGAATTCCATGTTCTGTGTGCTCAGATGTGGAGCAAACACTCCCTGCAGCGGGCTGACGCCGAGCAGCGACGGGGGACCACACGGGTGAGTATGTGTATTCCTCCCTGTTCCTGAAGGTGGTGAAGCTGGAGACGGAGGACCAGCAGATGATTAGGCCTGGAACAGAGAGAGGACCCCCCCCCCCCCCCCCCCTCTCCACCGGCCCTCAGGAGGAGGGGCTTCTCCCAGAGAGCCTGGTTCCTCCCGAGGTTTCTTCCTGTAAAAGGGAGTTTTTCCTCGCCGCCGTCGCCTGTGAATCTTAACCAGGCCCGATTAGAACTCATCTCCTGCTCCTCAGTCTGATCCGGCAGCGGATGGAGTTAGTATTTTAACATCATATTTGGAGATGAGTGGGCCTTTGGTAACATGGCTTGCTCTCTGGGAATAATAATAGTAATCAATCAGCTTTATTGAAGAGACTCAGGGTCCATTTAAAAACGTACAACACTCAAATATAAATTTAAAAAAGGCAGTTATACCAATGTCTCCTCAGAGGGGACATCGTACATCACTGACACAAGGATTTGACAGCAGCATAACGACAAAATTATGAGAATTATTCAATCGGCAGAGATATTTGTACTTCAGATTTCTCAAGATTGCTTGGGACGTGTTGACTCGCGCATTACAAAACATTTCACTTGCACTGCATCACCTTGGTGTTCCAAGCAGTATACGCAAACAATCATTATAAGCTACCTGGAGCTTCCTGAGGCTCGCCTTCTTAAACGTGACCCACAAGGGGGCAGTATAACAAGGACAACAATAATCTCTAAAGTTCACTTTAACCTTATCTGAAAACCAATGCCGCTTTTCCACTAACCCGGAGCCGGAGATGGAGCCGGAGCTGGAGCCGATAAAGATCTGGTTTTTCGGTTTTCCACCAAAGCCGGATCTTTCTGGCCCCACTCGGCTGCCCGGCAAGATCCAAGAAACAAATACGTCATGCTTATGTCGGGGTGGGGGGGATTAACCAGAGCAACAACAGTTCATAGCGAGAACAGCGAACACAAGTAACAAGCAGTATCGCTGAGCAAAGTGACTAGAACACGACCACACACTTATAAAACACACACTTTATAAAGTCAGGCAGCACTAACCAGGCTCAGTGTGAGGCTGTTTGTTTTACCTTACTTTAATCACCATCCGTTCACTGTTATTGATCATTGTGAAGAGCAGGCAGACGTTCTCCTGTTGTTTTGTATTATTGCAGCTATCGGATGGAATCAATACATGGGCTACACAGGTTGCCACCACAAGTAAAATCATAAGGAAAACTACGCCAGTAAAATATGCCTGTAGAAACGGCTTATGCCACAATAGGAAAGCAGAGTAGTCAAGATAGTCAGAGTAGCCTCGCGTGCTATGCTAACATCACCTGTGAAAAGATAAGATTTACTTTATTAATTCCAGACTGGGAAATTGTTGTTTTGCAGCAGCACAGTACAGTACAAAACAAGTCATTGCACATAGTGGAAAATACAATTAAAATAAGAAATAAACAATTTTAAAGTACGAACATAGAGAAGAAATAGAAATACAAATATACCAGTATTATAAACATATATATACATTTGGACTATGAACATAAATAATCAGTAAACTCTCGGACAAGTAAACATTATTGCAGTTTACACAATATAAAGCAGGATATTATATACATAGTAGTGCAGTGAATGGGATGTGCAATGCCAGAGAAACTTTGTAACAGCGTTGTGATGCCAAACAGCGTCAGTTCAGACTGAAACACATTCACTTTTGGGGAGGGGGAACACATCAGCTGCTGGTGTGACAGTCAGACAGTAAATACATTTCAGCGCACACCGCGTTAACGGCAGACTACGGTGGATGAGCAGCACTGCAGTGGGCAGTAAATGCCGCTGAACCATATAGACAGTGAACCACGGCTCTCGCGAGAGAAGTATAAGGTTGGGGAAGTAGTTCTTTAATTAATCTGGCTTCGTATGATTTAAAAGTACAGGAGCATCGACCCGACGCAGTCCTCTATAGATGTTGTTGTGAGCGGAGTTGGGGATAAAATCAGCAACGTAAAACGCTGTGTAATAAGAGGGCACGTAAACGGTTATGTCATGACGCAAACGATGAAGCGATGACGCAATGACGCAGCTCCTCTTGAGCTCCAGTCGGCGTCTGAGCGGTGGAAACACAAGGGGTGCTACAGGCTAGAACCAGAGAAGCGCCGGAAAAGCAAAAGGTCGGATCTTGAACCGGATCCGGTTTGGTGGAAAAGGGGCACAAGAGAATTTTCTAGCCAGCAGGTTAGCTTATGCATATAGGACACACCGCTGTCTATACATGTCGTCATCATGAGCTATTTCATCTGTGATGACGTGTCCCAGATACTTAGTTTTACAGCAAACAGAGCACATGTCCTGACAGATAGTTCAATGGAAAAACAAGGTTCTTATCCCCTTTTGCTCTACAGATCATTACAGCACTCTTAGCATTGTATTTAACATGAAATTTGACACCATAATCAGAACATATATTTAACAACTGTTGAAATCCAGCACTGCTAAGAGAAACAATAGCCAAATCGTACCAATCATGCATCCATCCATTACAGCCGCTCAAATCATCTGATAGATCATTCATATAGATATTAAAAGTAATGTCAATAAATGTATAAAATGTAATACCTAATAAATTATAAATTATATTTAGATTTCTGTGGATTTTATTTGTTTTCAGCGTTTTCAGTTTTGATGTTTTGAAGGGGAACTGTTCGTCATATTTTTTAAAGTCTCTACAACCAAATCCTCTGTGTTAAGGCCAACATGTGAGAATTTGAGTACTGTACAGTCAGGTTCCTCTTTTTTACCCCCTCAAAGCTGAGACAGAAAATCCAACACAACTCTTCTCTTAGCTCAGAGGAAGCTGAGAGTGCCTTTTTACCTTTCTCTTTCCCTTTTTCTGTATCCCTTGCCTCTTTTAAAGAGAATACAGAAGTGTCTACAGTGTTCTCTTTCTCCTTCTGAGCTCTCAGCAGGAAAGGTACCCAGGCTTTTCCTTTCATTCTTTTTAATCTGTCTCTTACAATTCCCCCCCTGATGTTCTGATATGACAGAAGTGTGGGCAGATTACCCATCTGAACCATCATTTCAGAAACCCCCTATCTTTCCCGTAACTCCGTCCAAGTGTTCCTTACTTTCTGATTGATTCCTTCTCTTGAAACTCTACAACATCTCCTCTTTATCTGACTTATTTTTTTGCCTTTTTTCCCTTTGGCCTCCAATTTAAGTCAATACATTAACGTGTTTGCTCAATAACTGAGTTAACACAAAGAACTGCAGACAGAACGTACAAGTGATTACAGTGAGGGTAAGAAAATAAACTGGGAAATGCAACCTTATTTTCTTGCTCTAATGAATTTAAACAGACGCTGGCGTTTAGCAATAAACGTTGAACGATGACATACTGTACCTGATAAAGCACCTTTAATCCTTTGGTTGTCAGGAGATGACAGTGAGCATTAGAGTAATCTAATGTAGAAGCGATATGAAAACACTAAACTCTTAACAGTCAGATTATGACAAGGCTGAAACACTGATACAACAGAATGGATGCAGTGATGGGTGATAGTCCGGATAATTTCATCTTTTTGTATCTGCTTTTCCACCAGCTTCTTTTTTTTTAATCCAGTGTGGAGCCATATGGTTCACTCTGGTCAGATGTGTTCCGTTAACTGGGAACTCTGACACCAACGTCTTGTTTCAAAATGCATGGTACAGCACACTGTGATATGACTGGCTTGGAGACATTAATTTTAGTTTTTTCTAAAGGTTTTTGTAGATAACAGGACTACCTTATTTTTTATCACCTCCCATGAATGTAGCTTGTTCAAAAGTCAACGGCTAGTTCTCTTCTTAGGCGGAGAACAATACGCCTACACATTTTTGTTTTCAGATTTTTTAACCTGAAGGGAAAGTGATTTACAGAGCAGAGTTGTTTTAGCATGTAACCCCCTTTAAAAACTAGTCATTGTTATTCTTTGTAACCTTTATTTTATACTCGTAGGGCATTGAGGTTTCCCTCATTTTCAATGACGACTAGTTTACATCAAGGGTCATGCACACAATAGCAGCAATGACAGATAAACATGAGGAGAAAAATAACCAAAAATAAAAATCTAAAAATATTTGCAATTTGAAGAGCACAGATTAAACACCACATGTTTAAAAACAGTAGCAGATGGGAGTACCTCTAACCTTAGAGTTTGTTGCAGAGGGTTCCATGTGCTAGGGGCATCAAAGAAAAAGCCCATTTTATAAGATCCCCAAAAGTTATATTTAAGGTAATAAAAAAATAAATAAAAATGTGTGAATTAGCTGTTCTTCAGCTGTTAGGAGGCAGATTTATTCTAAAGAGTTAAGCCAGCTGTTCCCCGGTGTTTGAAATGATCAAATGTATGGTTTATATTTAAGGTACAGACTTTAGGGTGTTGCATTAAAAACCTGAAACTGACTTATATATGTATGTATTTATTTTGTACAAGGACCATGCATACATTACATTAATCTCAAAAGAGAGAAGAGGTGCTTTATGCCAGATTTGAGCTAACAGCTACTTTCCATTTGCAGTCATTAGGCAGGTATAACCAACAAAAAACACTAAAAACATTTCATAATCTGTGTCACACAAACATTAGGATTTAAAATCTCGACATTTTACCACATCCGGGTCACTCATCTTCAAGGCTGATTGTGTTAGGAAGCCTGAAATAAGTGAAAAATTTACCATGGAATCCACACTCATCACTTTAGCTTAGTGGTGGTGATGCGTGGTGATTATAGCATTACGTTAGCTTTTAATTTCTGCCTACTGCATTTACCTTTCAGAAATCACAGTGTTGTTATTATATTACCAAAGCGTGATAAGTATAAAAGTCTGCAATATACTTCAAAATCCAATGGGGAAATCCCTTAGGTTTTTGCAGAGTGACCCCTTACAATGCTAACCTTCACGTTAGCCTCCAAAAATCTGTCATGAAGCAGGACAACTTCGAAGGACTCAAACGTTTCTCTTTTTGTTTTTTTTAACACTAAATATTCCATCTCCTGGGGTTTCACTTTTGGAAGAAAAAAAACAAAACACAGAACACGAACCAAGACAGGTTAAATAAAACATAACATTAAAAAAATGCTATTCAAAAATAAATATGTCAAATAAGTAGATATCTAAAGGTTTGCATTTCTCTGTGCCAACATGGAGCACCTCTCTGCAAAGACCTTATTTTATAGTCAGTTGCTGAAGGTACACACACCCACAAGAATAGTGCGGACACAGCAGAGACTGAGGTCAGAGGAAATGTCCTTTGTACCTATGCGACAATATCAAACCGCATTCATTATTTAGTATATCCTACATGTGTTTGTGTGTGGGTGAGTGTGTGAGCTTTTGTAAATTCAATCTTTCAGCTTTAGCAAAATAATTAACAAGTACACAATTGCGGACAAATCAACTGGGACCGCACCTAAAGACAAGCGGCAGCAAAAGCCTCCGAAACAATTCACAGAAAATAGAATATTTGCTCTACGAACTAAGCCGCTGTTTAACCAGCAACAAAAGAACATGCAAGCACACAAAAACAAACTTATTCTTTCCCTGTTCTGAATCTGCAAAAAATAACACATACAGTAAAGTATGTGTTGTGTGTTAGCAGCCTGTTTTATTGGGAAATCGTGGTACAACACTTAAGTATACAGCACACCGGTTAACAATTTCTCAAGAGAAGCATGATGGAAAATTCCCGGACATTTGAAAAAAAATCTTCTGCTTGTAAAACACTGGTCTGGTGACAGACAGAGTGAGGTAAAAAGGTTGTGGCCTGATTGGAGTTCGCCTTGAAACTCCCAACCTTTCCAAAGGAGTGAGGCTTCTGTTAGGATGTGAGAAGAAGAAATGAAGCTCAGCGTCAGTTCAACCGTCTTCTTTATATGCTGTCTTCACATATTTCCATTTTAGTATGTTCACCCTATTATATAAGCTGGGTTATAAGCTCGGTATTCCCTTCCCGAATGATACTCCCGCACAACGGGGTCTAATCCCCAAACAACATTACATTCATTTATGTGTTCATGGCAATAAATACATATTGTTACATCAAAACAAGTCTCTCCTGATTGAACAGGCTTGAGCTCACAGGAGAACCGTGACACTATGGCAATATCAACTTGACAACTTTTTTGTCATTGTTGGGAAACATACTGGTGTATAGTTTATGAACAGGCCATACACAAGAGATCAAATCAACAAAGATCAACGTTAACATCTATTTCATTTCATTGCTGCGATGAGATGCCATGCTGCTATGTCATTGCCTGGCAAAATGACAGCCCTGCCCACTTTCTGGTGAAATCAAAGAATCATGCCTAAAAGCTGCTTTGTTGTGTGTTGCACATCAAACAACAAAAAAGATCCAAAGTTATGAACGTCTTTACTTTTAATTAGAAAAAGACGGTAAAACCAAAGATGTGCGGCTTCAGGCCGCCACAGCTATTATAGACTAAAGTCAATCGTCAAAGTAAACAGTTGTAATTTTAAAAGTAGTGATTATAGATGCTAAATTTAAATATCATCCAATGACAAGTCAAGGTGATACCAGTTTTAAGTGCGAGCCTGCACTGGTCCACTGTCAGACTGGGGTCCTATTTCTTTTACTCTCACCATATATTGACACTAATCATCCTTCTCCAATGACACTGTGTAATTAATAAATAAAAGTTATTTATACATTTTTGGTGTGAAAAACCTGAGAATCTGTATTAACCGCCAGTCACATGACAGTGATGTTTTCACCCTTAAAAAGGAGAGTCGCCATGATGTAGATGGAAAGTACCTAAATGGGTTGCTCTCATGTATTCATCATGTTGATCTTTCCACCCTTAGTTTCTGCCTCGCTACATTCACTGGGGCGAGTGGTCCAATATGACACAGATTTCTCTGGACACAGGCTGACACAAGCGTAACATTGTAAAGTGTCTAAGTAACACAACATCAGAGTGGAACTACAAGCATGACTCACCCATGATTGGTCTCAGTAATGTCACAGTAAAGTAAGACACTTGTGAGTCCCAGCAGGAAGCACAAACCTTCCTGACACGGTAAAATAATAAAACTGTGACACTTTTCTTTCATTTCTCATACAACAGAACAAAACTGTGGATTTTTCCTTGCCTCACATTGACTTAAGTAGCTGTTTGGCAGGTGGAGGTGTCCCATCTCTAAAATACTAACACTAAACGGGGACGGAGCCTCAGTTTTTCATTTGCTATGTCCCCATGGCACACATTCAACCTGCTGTGTGTGACGTTTGCTCAGTAGAGCTAACACACAAAACAGCCACTGACCATGCAATGTCTTCCAATTGCCCAGAGTTTTTTGGATGCTTCCAGCGGAATCATCCCTGACCCAAAAGAAGCACTGCTGTTCACAGAAGTAAATGATCGGATTTTCTTAGTGTAGCGGTGCCAAAATCTCATTTTAACACGACCGGGTGGAGTGGGTGGACAAATCCCCCTCGAACCTTGACGTCAGTGCCCAAAGCCGCAATTGAATACAAATCTGTGTAATAGACTCTCCACAGATCTTTGAAGAGGGCTTGGAGAACTGAAGGCAATTCTCAGCAGGGGGATACAGATGTATTACCGTCCGATTCATTCCATCCCGCTGCAGCAAAACATTTCAGAACATGGTGGGCGAAAATGGGAATAGGAAATTGCTATTGCATTCACATTACATGGCAAATGTGTTTTCTCTGTAGAAGGCCCGGAAGAAAATTCATTTTCTACACAATTCACTGACGAAGCCCACTTATAAAACAATTTATTAGAATTAAATTGTTGCCATGTGCTTACAAACGTGATGGCACTGAAATCCTTTCACGAAGAGAATCACTTCTAAAAAACCTTTTTGCGTGACATGTACACATATTAAGCTTTTAATGAACGGCTGGATCCAGGACTTTTTTAACCTTTAAAAAGATCAACATTACCCCGTCCGTCACAAGAAAAGAAATGTTGGGCATTACAAGAGATGCCAACAGAGATTAGGAGATGTAACAATAATCAATATATTGAAACAGAATGACATAATTCACTGTTTCCGGAGGGACCGGACTTTGTACTTCTGGTCACCGCTTGTTATTGTTTTTAGCCTCAAGTAGCATGTAGCTAATGGTATATTGTGTATGTGTATAAGTAGAACGACGCATGGAGTTCCATACTAAACACACCGCCTCTAACTCTCACTCATTGACGCTGCAATAATACTATTACCTGTTTAATAACCAATAAACCTCAGAAGAATTGTATAACAAAATATCATAAAGAGACGCGTCATGACTATGTCATCAGATGGCGACGGTGACGTCTTAAGAGTGCGAAGCAGAATGAGCCCTGGACCCGCCTCTGTCGACGTTAACCAATGGAAGAAGACTAGAACGGAAGGACCAGAGCAGAAATGCGTGACGGGAACAGAACATCGAGGCCTTTTCTCCACGCTGCTGGTAGACAGTTAACTGCTACAATGTGGACTGTGGATCAGTGACATGGGAAAGGACCACAGCTGTGTTTCCTTTGTAGACTTATCATATCATTTTATTAATAAACGCTGTTAAACTTGACGAGAAGCTCCTTGGATTCTTTTTACCTACTTCCTTCAAGTTTTAGAACCTAACAGAGACTGCAATGATTTTAGTTGGCGGAAATGCACAATGTCACAAACTTACTTTGCCTGAAAAGGTTGATCACAGGTCTCAAAACTTTGAAAATATTTGCAGTAATTACAGTGGAAGGTAACACATGATAGACTCAAGTTGAAGAGTGCTATAGTAGAGTATTAGAATTGATGATTGGATAATGGATGAGGAATCCGTCCATAACAGCTCACCATCGTCCTCAATCGACATTTAAAAATAACTGCAGCATATGCTCACAAATCATTGCGTTTCCTTCCTGCTTGTATTTATTGTTTGAGTGAGAGACAGAAAGCGATTGTTTGGGATGGATTTACATTAGAAGCCATTATTTGCCTCCTAATAATAACTGCTTGATTTCCAATAAGATGCCGCCAAGCAGAAAATCACTAATCATACTCACCTGCTTTCTCCTCACCACCGAAGAAAATACTTTCAAGCTCAGAGAGCAAGAACAAAACAGAGAGAGGAACAGGGAAACTGAAATAGCAGACGGATGCTGATAGAGAGCAGAATGAAATGCATGGAGTGGAAAGAAACTATTTAATAGCTGTTTAGTGGAAATATTAAAAAGATATTTAGAAGATTCTCAAACTGGTTCCAGCCGGTTGAAGATTTTTCTTTTTGAATCCCCAGGAGAACATTTGTTTACTCCTTATTATTTGACATACACACATGCCAAGATCACACGTATGCTTTAAATGGGCCCTATTCTGCTCATTTTCAGGTTCATATTTATATTCAGTGTCTCTACTGTGACATGTTTCCATGCTTTAATGTTCAAAAAGGTCTTTATTTATCCCACACTGCCTGTGCTGAAGCACCTAGCTGGCCAGCTCTGTTGTGATTGGTCAACTGCTTAGAGATGTCACACCTTAGCCTATGACGTACAATAGGTTGGAGAGCTAGAATGAGTGCTACAAAGTGATGTCACTTTGTAACAGAAGTAAACAAAGAAGTAAAATAAGGCGTTTCACTTGGGGGGGGGGGGGGGGGTGTGTGAGAGAAACTCCCCTTTATGAGTTTAGCCTTTCCAGACTTTTTACATGCACAAAAACATATTTAACATACTAAAGGAAAGGAAAAAACCCCAAAAGCCTAATAAGGTCTCTTTAACCATTTAAACTGAATGAGCAAAACCTCTACCATATTTTATTTTATTTTTACCCCTTGCTTCAGTCTCGCTGTTGTGTTGTTGCTTTACTTTGCTAGGGAAAAAGAAAAAAAAAATCAATGACCACCTCAGTAATGAGCCAAACCAAACCAACTGACATATCAATTAGTAAAGCAAAAAAAAAAAAAGCTTGGCTTCAGGATATCAAGACTCCACATGGATGCTTAAGCAAGCCATTTTGATAATTGGAGCACAGATGGTGTGTAACAGAGCTACAAGTCCATCAACCAGCCAGGAAGGACAGCTTTCTTCCCTGAGAAATAAACTAATTATGCAGCCAGGCCTACTGGAGTTTCTTTTTGCAACTGGCAGAAAAATCTAGTTGTCAAACTTGTTTCCAGCAAACAAAACAAAGATTCATTATTGGTATAGCAAATCAAATCACACTTTCTGCCAAAGTATACTTTTTTGACCCAGAATGTGTCATTTGATGCATGTCAAATCAGCCGTCCTTATTATTATTTTTATGTAAACCCACATGCCATAAAGAGGCGCCTGTGTGGTATTTTGCAGCTTTGATGGCCGTCAATACTCCAGGAAAGCAGCGCTTGTTTTCAGTATTGTTTTTTGGATTGGCATATCCCAGCTACTGTACCTTTCTTCAAGTGATAGCATATCTTCTTCTGTTGGCTTGGTGCTGTCACAATGGATGAGGAAAAACTTTTTGTGGAGGTATAAAACATCCGGACCTATTCTAGCAGCAGGCATAAAGATAATATAAAAGGAGATTTCCTGGTGAGTCATAGCTGGAGACTCCATTCTGCAGAAAGTGAGATAATCCACAAGTATTTATTGTGTTTAAGGCAGCACTCAAAATGAAATGTACAATAAACTTAAGCTCCTTCAACACCATACGAATATTTACACAGGTGTTCACACTTATGTTCCCTGATTAGACTTCCTCTCAGGACTTCGGTACAAACTCCCTGACCCTTGTTAGTTGCAAACAATGTGTAAGAGTTTAGTCTTATGTACTGTATTTGATGTCAATCCATCCAACTATTTTCAAGAAACATCATTACAAATCTAAACACATTGGTGGATCCAGTCAATGGAAGTAAAAGTCAAGACATTACCAACACGATAAATCATCCGAAGACAATGAATGTATATTTAGATATTTTACAATCAGGTGCAAACGTTGTCCTGTTGGTGGAGCTCAAATTAGAAGTCAAGAGCATCCACAAAGTCTGTATGGTTCATCCTCTGTGGAACATGATTGTACTTCTGTAATTTTCTGGCAATCCATTTTATGCTTGTTGAGATATGTTAGTCCGTACGCTTCCATGATAATGTCTGGGCTAAAAAACTGGTCCGAATTGATGGTGGGGTAAATGAGACATAAAACCCGAAAAAGACATAGCATTTTACCACTTTCGGTTCCCTTGTCTGAAAGTCAACGTTTTGTTTGTATTGGAAGCCTGAAATAACAGCTGTTGTGTTATACGCAAGCCTACGTAGTTTTCACGTTATGTACTACGACATAAAATATGACAGTAAATACCTGTGATTGTCCGAAGGTTCTATGTGTCGTAAACAAGGCGATTGCTAAAAACAGACCACTTTTAGCTTAGCACTGGTGATGTGCAGCCATGAAACTGTGACATAGTTTGTTTATAGCCTAACGTTAGCTTTTTATTTCTGCTGATGCATTTACACTTCAAAAATCCCAAAGTGGTGTAAATATGTGGAGATTGACCTGCTGAAAGAAACATGTAGAGTATCATAAACGTGTGTTCGACACACGGTTCATTTTGCTATGTACTGAAATACAATGGGAAAATCCTGATGCATTTTTGTCGAGGGAGCCTTTTACATTGCTAATTCTCGGGTTGGCCTACACAATTACATCATCACTGCACCACTCTGGTTCATCCAGCCAGTAATTCTGTTCTCAGCAATAAAGTGTCACATCATTTCTGCTTTGCTCATTATCTGCATACTGTTTCCCTAAACTGGCATTCTTTTATAACTGTACTGGGACAACACACTGACCTTTCCAATGGATCAGGGAGGAGAAGTTGTTGTGAAGGAACGTTAAAGTAGCTAATTGAAATAAATTCTAGTAGCTTGTTAACTTTTATGTGTTTTGTATTTTTAATATGTCCTTCTTCTTTGGACTTATGTGTCTTTTGCTGTCTGGTGAGCAAAAGACACCTGTTTGTTAAAGGCACTCTATAAATATACTCGCCTCAACTTGAAACTTGAAAGACGGAGATGGACTGTTCAAATAATCAGTGGAGTGGATGTCTGCAGACGCTTGATGATCGATTGTTCCTCGGGGCTTCTGGTTGTCATGGAAACTCTATCCTTATTATAAAGAATTGGCAAAGGTTATATCACAGAAGACTAACGAAAGGTGGAATGAACAAAGGAACCAGGAAATGAGTCAAAAGGGGCTAAAATGAAAGTGTGTGTGTGTGTGTGTGTGTGTGTGTGTGTGTGTGTGTGTGTGTGTGTGTGTGTGTGTGTGTGTGTGCGTGCGTGCGTGCGTGCGTGTGTGTGTGTGCGTGTGATGTACAAGAGATACTATGTAATGAAAGGATACAGCACATATTTCATGATGAGGTCCCAAACCCACCAGAAAAGCTCATAATGCACTTCAAGCTGATGACTGAAATGGTTCTGACTCCTAATTGTTTGCATATTCATTATTCACCACATAGTCATCACTTGTGCCAAGTGTATCATAGCAAGTTCACTGCTGAGGTTTTTACGGTACAAATGCTTAATTGATCCATGGAAGTGCTGGTTTGTGTGTCAGAGTGAGGATCAACCTCTAAAGAGCTTCACTGGTCCCCATGAAACGCTTGTACTGACTAGGGTTTGGCAATTGGCCCAAAAGGGACTGCTTTGTATCCATTGGTGCACATTTTAATGAAGTGGCATTTGAGTGGGTGTATGCTCTTGGTGTTAAGCAGGATGGATTATTTGCATATGCTTTGTTTTGTAATTTTTTTGGCACTTCGAGTTAAGTGCAGCTGTTTCAGCATTTACAGGAAATAAACAGAGTCTAAATCAATAAATGAAGCAATAACAGATTTGTCACAGACATAATTGTAATTTTGCTTCTTGTTCCGGGAAAGTTTGACTCTGATCATGGCACCTTGGTTGTAGCTTATTTTAGCTAAAAACTTCCATGTGAGGACTTGAACAACCGTCCTTTAGGTTGACAGCTGAACGCACAGACCAAAGACCAACAGAGCTGCTGCTAAGTTCACAAAGTATATTTTTAGCCTTTATACTTTCTTGTTATACTTGAATTTGAATTCCAAAGAGGGTCTGACTTCAAATGTAGTTATGATGACATACAGCAACTTGTCATGTGTCACAGTCATACCTTTGCTTTTATTCCTGGCACCTAGCTTGTTCATTTCCGTCGTTATTTAAGCACAAAACCTCCCTGTGTCAGCTTAATATACATTTTTCAGTTAACATCGAATGCACTGACCAATAACGGAACAGGGGTACCTCAAAATTGTATTTCAAGGGGTGTTGGCTCACTATCTAAGCTCCACCCACTTGCCTGACTTAAACTGATGCCATACCTGACCATGTGCAAAGCTGTTTATGCATGTCATGAAGCAAGCTATATAAAAAAGAGTTACGTGCAAACATTTATTTGTAAACCGCGCAAAATAAGAAAGACTTTTAATATTGTCATACAGGTTTAACATCTTCAAGATCACATTGTATTCTAATTTTCTTTACTAAGGATTGTATTAACCCGTACACATAAATGCCTACACATTGGTACTCTGTGCAATTAAAATCTGATTACCATTTAATCACAATGCAAATGAGGAAACACAAATCATCATCACTTTCTAGTTTGCATCTCAGATGGTTGCAACACAGATGTTCTGAAATGGGAGGACTGACTTTTTGCCTTTTGTTAATAGTCTGCTTGATTGTACATAAGAAGCAATGTTGACATACCTAAATAAATATAATGTTAAAAAACAACAAGGGTCTGTGACCACCTCTCTCCCTTTGCAATGTCCTACAGTTGTCCGCTCTCACAATAAACCTTTACCCTGACATTGGAGGCCCTTAATTCAACCCCGCTAGCTCTGGCCTATGGTGACAAAATAACAACAACATGTCTTTTCAAACTAAGTTAGATCTGTACGTTTTGTTCAGCCTTGCTTGTTCAAGTATGCTCAGCGTGAGCGATTTACTTTCCCCAACTGAACAAAAGGCGGCCTCATGTGCTCAAGCATTCCCAGAAAGGCTGCAGTAAAGTGTGGTGCACTTTCAGAGGCTGTGTGGTGTCCTCTTAAATTAGTTGAAGTTTTATTTTGTTTTTACCTTCAGTGTGATGGTTAAGTCAGAATCTGTTAAAAGGTTCCGAGGCAGAGTCTCTGTTTTCAGCTCTGCCTTGACGCATCCACACGGGACAACTGAGTTTGGAGACAGCTTGCTGAAAAGGATGTGTTTCCCTATTTATTGCTATGTTTGGTACAGAGGACATGGAGGGAGACTTTAAAAACATAGTTGGTGAATAGAATGCATTTTTAGACCATTCTTCTAGTCTTAAAAACCACTCAAAGTGGTATATCAGGATTTATTGGGAGGATCCAGGCAATGCCATTTCAATCGGGAGAGACTTCATTTTTTGCTTAAGGAACATTTATAGACACATGCACCATATGAAAGAAATGTTAATAGTATTTGGCGATTAGACCCAGATTCTGATATTGTATATCTTAAGGGGGCAATGCAGCTGTGAGTATGATAGGGCTCCAGACACTGACAAGATCTGGACAAGATCTGGATTTGATGGGGAGAAGAAGATGTTGAAGATCTGGATTTGATGGGGAGATGGGATGAAGAGGAGGTGTGAAGGGGTGTGGTTTTGCAATTCGCTCTCCTGGGCACTGGATGTGATGACTGGAAGCGGGCCACAGCATCCACACCTGAAATCACAGCTGACTGCAGGAGAAAGGAGAGCAATTTTAAAGCTCGACTGCAAAACAGTGATTGGCTGCTGGAGATTGTGGCGAAATGTTAAAAGAGAACACACATGATGAGCTGATTATATGCACCTGTGGAGTGAATGAATGTATATCCAGTCTTCCTGATTGAACTTGCGCTGAGCTTGATTTGAAACTGGATGTTGAGCACTTTTATAGACCGAATGATCCTTTGCTTCATGACAACAGTTTTCTTGCCAGTGTAACATTTTAACTGTGGGATTGGCAAAAAAATAAATAATAATCTGGCAACTGAGATCTGCATGTTGTATACACAACTTTTAAGGGGTTATCCCTAAAGTGTGGTTAACTAGGTATTGTGGAATGGGTAGATTTTTTTTGACATATTGCAGGGTTTTGTCCAAACCGGGGAACAGGGACTCTTTGCCCTCTTACTTTTGCAGTGTGCCTTCATGGGTGCAACCTCTATTCCGACATCTCCCTATAACGACATGCCTCTATTCCGACACAATTTTAGTACCGCCATTCCGACAGTCTACCTAGGCGCGTCGGGGCATCGTCTTTCTTTCATTTTTGTTTGTGTGTCTTTTTAACATATTCAGTTTATTTTGTATAATATAATATAGCCTATTGTTGTTATGGATGCACTGACTGGTTGGCACTCAATTTCGTTGTTGTCCGATCGCCCTGCATCCGATCTGCAAGGGAGTCGCTCAAAGAAAGTTAAAGCTATGCAAGCCATCGAGGCTGTTCCCAATTCTGCGGAGCTGTAGACCGGAGCTGATGGGATGACGATGGAGGGACTTGGACGAGCAGTGGCGGTGGATTCGGGAGGGCTATCAGAAGCGTCCATGAGGGACAACTACCGCTCCGAATGCTTCCACTTAAGTGGAGCTATGCAGACCCAATGCACCATGTCGGAATGGAGGAATGTTTGAACAAAAAGTAAAGTGCCT